>NC_084976.1:21952368-21996417 GCF_963691925.1 Scomber scombrus | reverse complement strand
CAAGCGCTTTTAGGTGCGTGCCTGGATGAGTCTGTGGCTGAACGTGCTCCTGAGCTGCCTCAGGTAAACATAGAGAGGATGAGAGGGATTGTCCATGATAGCTTCTAGCTTTCCTCTCATCCTCTTCTCTGTCACTGCCTCCACACTGTCCACTTCCATCCCCACTACAGAGCTGGCTTTCCTCACCAGCTTATTCAGTTTATTTTCACCACAGCTCCTGATGCCTCCTCCCCAGCACACTGCAGCAAAGAAGATGACACTGGCCACCGCAGACTGGTAGAACATCCGTAGCAGCCTAGTGTACACATTAAAGAGTCAATGTTCCGATACTGTTGTGGTGCAACACGTGATTTGATATCTAAGAATTTAACAACTTCAGAAGGACACGTATGTTGATTGAAGATGCTGTAACATGCATCCAAAATCATTATTTTATTTTTAAGCTTTACAGTGTTTTGTATCATCATAATGCCTGAAGTCCCATATTATGTGTGGAGATTGTTATGGAAAAAACCCTGAAGTGATTGAAGGGATGGCTTCCCACCGTTTCAAGTATATCCTAAAACAAAAGAGAGGCGTCCAAATGAATATTGAAATTGTTTTTTCTTGCTATAATTATTCCTCCTGTTCATATTGGCCATTAGAAGATAATTTCATACTATATATACAATGTAAGTAATGGGGCTCCTTCCATGCCACTGTAGTTTAAAAGTTTATATGAAGCTCATATGAAGCTTCAGTCATCCAAGTGAGTCAAATCAAGTAGATATCTTTCAACATTACAGTCTTTTTAGTGTCAAAGCTCCTCTTTTTGTTACGAACAACACCACAAACTACATCCTGACCACAAGGTTGAACCACTTTATAACAGCCTCAGCACAAACTGACAGACAGTCAGAGGCAACAGACTGTAAGCTTCCCAGTGCTGGCACTGGTGAGAACCGATCATTAACCGTAACAGACAAACCAGAAGAACATCTGCTGTGTGTGTGACAAATGTCTGTTTCTCTTTTGTCTAATCTTTCTTACTACAGGAACCTCAGTGTTTGTAGTGTAGCAGTTCTGATTGTGGAATAACAAATATAATATACTGTGCAATTATGTCACCACATTGTTTATATTTATAAAGCTGTTTACACTTTATCACTTCAGGCAGTGTGTTAGACCAGGCCCTGGAAAGCCTCTTGCATCGACTCCGAGGTCTATGTGACAACATGGAACCAGAGACCTTTACTGATCATGAGCTGGTTTATCTTCTGAAAGGCCAACAAGGCAACCCTTTCATTCTGCGTGCCCGCCGCTCCCTCTCCCATCCCACGGCTCCATGGCATCTACGCTACCTTGGGCAACCTGAAGTGGGGGACAAGAGCCGTCATGCCCTGGTGCGCAACTGTGTTGATGTGGCTGCCTCTCACAGCCTGCCAGAATTCCTCAATGAGATGGGCTTCCGCATGGACCATGAGTTTGTGTCCAATGGGCATATATTTCGCAAAGGTGTGATGAAAATTGTGGTAAGCAAACTGTCACGGATCCTGGTACCGGGGAACACGGACAACATAGAACGTCTATCACTTTCATACTTAGTGGAACTGAGTGTGTTGGCTCCCGCTGGACAGGACACTGTTTCAGAGGACATGCGCAGCTTTGCTGAGCAACTTAAACCCCTGGTTCACCTAGAGAAGATTGACCCCAGCAAACAAAGACACTGAATGAGATAATTACTACCCTGGACACATTAGAACTCTTATTTGTTTTGTATGTTTGTTTGTTGTTTGTTTTTTTTTGTTTGTTTTTTTACAATATTCTCATGTTATCTAAAATGAAATACAGCACAACTTTGACTTAAAAGTTACATGCCTTGTATGTTTGTTTTCGGAGTTCTCTACAATGACTGTAAGACACTTCATTCCCTTAGTTTCCACCAAATCCAGGTGATGGAAGTTTGTATGTAAGCCGCTTATTACTCTGTTATAAATTCAACCCATAAAGTAGTGGTTCAACATATACCTAGATTCTTTTAAGGTTTTACAATTGCAAATTGTTATTCTGAGGGGTTTTCACATGTTAAAACCATGCAACCAATGCATGCCTGCATTGGGTGCAAAGCAGTAAAAGAATAACACCTTTTTATATGAAAGATTATCATGTAGATCATTAATAGGTTTTTACAGTGGTTCCTGGAATTTAAAATTCTTTAATTGGCTTAAGTTTAAACATTTTTGATTATTTTTTGATAGATAAACTGATTTGTTTATCTCTGTACTGATCAGCCACAACATTAAAAACCACTGACATGTGAAGTTAATAACACTGTTTATCTAGTTAAAATGCCACCTGTCAAGGGATGGTGCATATTAGAGAGCAAGTGAACAATCAGTTCCTGAAGTTGATGTGTTGCAAGCAGGAAAAATTGGCAAGTCTTGGCAACTCTCGTGATGACTGGGTCAGAGCATCTCCAAAATAGCAGGTCTTGTGGGATGTTTCTGGTATGCAGTGGTCAGTACCTACCAAAGGTGGTCCAAGGAAGGACAACCAGTGAACTGATGACATTGTCAAGGCTCACTGAGGGGCATAGGAAGCAATGGCTAGCCCATCTGCTCCGGTCCCACAGAA
The DNA here is from genome assembly GCF_963691925.1 of Scomber scombrus. NCBI lineage: Eukaryota > Metazoa > Chordata > Actinopteri > Scombriformes > Scombridae > Scomber > Scomber scombrus. Next base: position 21,993,804 of record NC_084976.1, on the reverse strand, counting down.
GATCGACTGTAGCCTAAGTTGCTGGCAAAGTTCATGCTGGCTATGAAAGATAGGTGTGAGAACCTGCAATGCATCGCAGCTTACTGCATATGGGGCTGCGTAAACGCAGACATGTCCACTGCCAAAAGCTCCTAAAAGGGGCATGTGGACTGAGGTGGTGCAGTGGAAGAAGATGGCCAGGTGCATGTGCATCATTTACCTACCTGCACTATGGGAGGAATGCAAGCCGGTGAAGGCAGTATGATGCTTTGAGTGATTTCTGCTGGGAAACCTTGGATCCTGGCATTCATGTGGATGTTACTTTGACATGTACCACCTACCTAAACATTCTTGTAGCCTTTCAAAGCAATGGTATTCCCTGATGGCAGTGGCCTCTTTCAGCAGGATAATGCACCCTGCCACACTGCAAAAAATGTTCAGAAATAGTTTAAGGAACATGACAAAGGATTGAAGGTGCTGCCTTTGCCTCCAGATTCCCCAGATCTCAGTCCAATCAAAACTCTGTGGCATGTGCTGAAAGAACAAGTCCGATCCATGGAGGTGCCACCTTGCAATATAAAGGACATAAATGCTGCTCATGTCTTGGTGCAAAATACTAGAGGATACTTTTAGTGTTCTTGTGGAGTCATGTCTTGATGGGTCAGAGCTGTTTTCACAAAGGGGACTTAGACAATCTTAGGCAGCTGTTTTTAATGTGGCTGATCGGTGTATGAGGCACACAGGTGTGAAGGAACAGTTACGAGTCATAATTTTGATTTAGGATTAACACTTAATCAACAAAGATGAGACAACTGTGGTAACTTTTGTGTGATGCACAAAGGCCTGTTTGTTTTCTTCATTTTTAAAATATATGAAACTAGTTCTATGTTTAAGTTCTTCCTCAACGATCAGTTGCCTTGTGTAGCCTCTCATGAACATGTTCATTTTATCCCACTAGGGGTCTCTCTTGCTCTTTATGTGACTGGCTGTCTAATTGGAGCCGGCTGAATCGGTACCTCAGATCATCCACAGGAGCTGTGGTTGCCATGGAAATAATTAGCGGTGAGATCTGCACATCTTTTCCCCCCACTCTAATTAGCTTTCTCAATTGCTTAATGATACATAGACCTGTGAAAGCCTTTCTTTCTTCCCCCCAACAAAAGCATTGATTTTCCCTCTCTTCCCCTCTCATTTCTACTGTTAACCCATTAGTGCCTCTTTCATGGGAACTTGAGCTGGGACTATTACACATGAAAGCACTACAGCTGCCTCAGGTTCTTCACTCTACATGCTGAATTAAAAAATGGCCTGTATACCAGTGTGTCAACATTATGGCCAATCTGACGCAAAGACTGAAGTAACTAATGCACATCCTGTCAGTTATGATAATAATGTGGGCAATAAGACATGAGTGCTTCTAATAATACCCCCACAGGAAGATGCATTTGCTGGGTTTGTGATGTAAAGTGACCATGTGCATGTCTGAAGGGAGGGCTGGAGGGCAGATGGCTGTCTCTACATGTTGACCTACCTGCAAATCATGGTTGATGAGGACAAGCTCGCTGAGGTGGAAAGGTGAGATGACAGTGCTTCCACATACATTTGGTGCACCCTGAGAGTCAACCTTTAAACATTGTAACATATTACTATGTTTGAAAGGTTTTAAAGCAAATATGGTCTGCTCAAATTGAAGTTAATTTTTTTGTTCCCTGTCTGGTGCATTAAGTTGATCGTCAATGAGACCGAATTATCTGATGGAGACAGTTTCATGTTCCAACAACCAGAAGGACTAAAGCATGATGTTTCAGCTCTGAGTGAATTATGTATTAAAGAGGCAGATGCCTCCTTGCCCAAGGCTTTATATGTCCAGCATGGATACTCTACAGTCTGCTGGCTTTCTTCCACTTAAACTTGTGTTTAGCACAGTGCTCTTTGGTGATGAGCTGGACTCCCACCGCACCTCCACTCCACATTGCCTGGAGAACAGAGGCAGAGCTAGGCTAATCAGTGTCTTGGCATCAGGCCTACTCGGCTATTGTGGATGTAGCCAACCACTGACTTGCACAAGTGAGGGATTTAACTCATTGCTGGAGGCAATATGATATGCTGCATGGTTTATTTAATAAAACTGAGACTAGAGTGACACCCTCTCCCAACGCATACATGCAAAAAATCTTAATAATTCTATGAAATGGTTTCATTGGGGGTTAGGGTTACAGTGTGTGAGTGATCATCAAAATTCCCATTGTATTATTTGGAACAAATTGTGGGGCATGTAGGACGCTGCTATTTTTAATGCAAGTATTGTTATCATTGGTGGATCTGTTTTTTCCCCACATTAGTCTAAATGCCAGTTGCACATAGAGCCCTCTACAAATTGTCAGTCCAAAAATTATAGGTGTTCAGTTTACAATTTATTAAGTTAATTATTATAAAAGATTGTGATAATTGGCTTGAATGATTATTCTGTACACACCTGTTGAAGTAGTTAAAACATATTACAAACTTGTGCCAGTTTGTACCACGTCATCTACCCACCTAGATATGGAGTGCTACAGCATAGCATCGTTGTCCACTTGTCCTTACAGTCTTAAAAAAGCCTCTGACATCATTAGTTTATTGTATTATAATACAATTATGCTTTCTGTACATGTGGGTATGATAGCAGTACACATTCATTTCCCTCTTTGGGCCATTTGGTAGTTATGGGTCTTTAACTGTTAAATATAATTAATTGGCTAAGGCAGATAGTGTTAGTTAATCATATTTTGTTAGACCTCTGAAATGAGGAGAGAAGCCATTACCTCCACATGCCTTTACTCTCCATTCCACAACACAGTCTTAATTAAAACTCTTGGCACCAATTGTCTTTGCTGCCTCAGAACATAATGTTCATAGTTGGCAGTGCAGATGCTAAGATGCCACTAAAAAGCTGGCTTTAGCTCGGGGCAGGAAGTCTTTAAGTCAGCCTACTTTGGGCCAGTGCCATGAAGGGTTGAAATCAAAGATTTGCCTACTCCAGAATGCTCCCGATACTTGGATTTGAGCCCTCTCCTTCCTGTGTCATTGGGAGCCCATATGCTCGTTGGAGAGTACGGGTTGTTTGCTGAGAGGGAAGGACAATAAGGGAGGTGTTTTCCCACACAAGCATCGATCTCCCAGGGGTGTTCTTGTGGCTTCTCTGGCTTCCTCTCGTCCTTATTCCACCGGGCAGAATGGGGCGCAGGGATAAATTGCACAACATCATGAGGTTGCGAGGGACGGCTGAAGTGTCAGGGACAAGGAAATGAGGACAGGCCTTGCAGAAATGGGCGGAAAAATGTGTCCTCTTCCTACGTGAATGACATTCCAAAGCACTTTTTTTATGGGTGCAAATTGACAGGCACAAAGCTCTGCCTTGTTGTTGCCGTGGTGCTCTACCTTGCTTGTGGCTGACTGAGGTGATTACTGCTGTGCAGAACATGCTGTTCCAGGATCAGCCACACAGAGCCTGAAGCCAGCCACGCTGCCTCTGGAATGTCTGGTATGCGTACAGCGTAGCAGCCAGCCTGGAAGCGACTGATCACATACGTAGTTTTTAAACTTGCGCTGCCTGTGTCTTCTTCCTCTCTCTGTGTCTAACTCCACTCCCTCCAATTCTTGTCTCTGTTGAGATACAGACCTGCTGTGAGCCTCTGGGTCTGGCTATTCGTCTTCTTGACATTCACAACTACTTTTCTTTCACTTAATGTGTAATCAAGACACATTATGTAATCCGTTCAGTCTGAACGAGCATCACAAGCAGCACCTTGTGTTAGAGAAAAGAGGCAATGTAAGGCGTGTCTGTGCCCAGCATTGGTTTTACTCTTTGGACATATTGAAGTGACCAGGTGATTATGAAAACAATTGCTGTAAATCAAAGGAACAATAGTGCTTTGGAAACAACAGAGGCTTTTTGCACAAATGGAAAAATTAACAACATGGCATTTTAAACATGTGATCCCATTGTTGTCCAGCATGAAGTCATTCCATGACACATCCTCCCGCACTTAAAGCTGGCTATTTTTGACTCAAATTTCTCAACATCAGTAATGTCTGAGTGCACACAATTTAGTCATGTTGTGCAACTTTTAAGTACAGCTTCAGTCCGTGCATACTTTGCATGAAGAGGGTGGGGTCCTCCAGACAATTTCAGCCACTGTGTGCTGCGCAGGAGCTTGTTTTGATGGTGCTCATGAGCCGTGCATGTGTCACTCAATTATATCAAGATGTTAGCAGAATTCTCACTTATGAAGTTAGAGACTTGCAGACAATGTACACCTCTGGGTTGAGTGTCAATATTTTGACTGCAATGCCCCCATAGGTCACACTGATCACCCATGGGCACTAAAAATGCTCACATGGAACGGCTGCCTAACTAACAAACATTATCAGAAATTGTAGCTGCATGAGAGGCTGACTGTAAAAGTCCATGAATAAGTAATATTCTCCCCATAGCAATCATCAACATATCAGGTGTGAGTGTGCATAAAAATGTGAAACAGACGGTTAAATAGCCTGTGAGCTCAGCAAATCTTTTCTGGCTGAATAAAGATGGTGATGTACATTGTAAGGCATTCAACCCAATCTATGTATGTATAAGGGAAATAGACAACCAATGAGATTTGAGCACCTGTGACTGTGTGCCCGCCCAGCTGTCAGATTTTAGGAGGGTGGGTTGGAGGGGAGGAATCCCCCTTGGTCAGTGTAGCAGAATTACGCACAGGGGTCTGTGGACTGTATCTGCCAGAGCAGACTCTCTGGTCTTTTGGCGCTGAGGCTTTGCCAGTGCAATTCAAGAGGATAATGGGCAACTGTTTTATTTTTCTTCACATTAGTTGGAGTGCGGAGTGGAGATGATTTAAAAAAATATATATATATATATTCTGGCCTCTGAAAAGCCCCATTTCACCTCACTCCTCTCGGATTAAAATCTAGGGTTACTCTTAATCTGAGCTAAATCTGTCTAATCGGCATAGAAAATTACACTCACTGGAGTAGAGCTGCAAATAATCAGCAGAGGTGAAACCTCCTGCGCACCGTGAGTTCCCCTGGAGGGCATTTGGGCTGCACATGGTGCCTCGGACAATCTGTTACGCACAAAGGCAATTATCAGTCACTGTATTTTTTATTTTTTGAAGACAAAACCATTGTCGAAATTCTCCCTTGTGGTTTTTACAATGTCTTGTTTTATCACGACTGGACACGGAAACTGGCACACAAAGCGCGGTGTGACGCTCCACCAGACATATCATTATGCAGAGTTTTGATTAAGAATGTGGCTTTTGCGCCCTGCGTTCATAACAGAGAAGGTGGAGAGAGAGAGAGAGAGAGAGAGAGAGAGAGAGAGAGAGAGAGTTCGGGATTTCGCTGTAATCATGTTCGCAGAGTATTGATTTCGTGAGCGCACTCCAATTGGCAGCATCTCCACTACAGCGCCGGCGCGTCATCCTCGGTTCACATCGACGGAACGAGTTGTAAGCAAATGCGAACATGTGTGGGATCTGAGAGTGAGAAAAGGCAAGGGGGGGTAGAGGGGAGCAAGGGGGGGTGTGATAAAAGCCAATTTTATCATCCTGACAAGTGGATACGAGATTTGATTGCTGGAATATTTTTTTCTTCATATATTTTTTTTTCCAGACTGGGAATTTATCGATTCGTCACATGCGCACGCCTCTTCATTATAATTGCAGACAGTTTTGTGCTGTTCAGGCTGAATGGACTTGAATGTGGCGCTGCCAGTTTAATCCGTGCAGACTGGAAGATTTAATAATTCACGGTAATCACGCATTATCGCCCTGGTGATTTTCCCTCTCTTTTCCCATTCTTCCCGTTGTCTTCTGGAGGATTTATCGACGATGCTTTGCAAACGTGCTCCTTATCTGAAATATCATCTGTTGCTGCAACTGGGTTGAAAAGCGCCCTGTGACTGGCTCTGACACGCGTTTGAGACTGACTGTCTTGGGAGTGATGTGGACTGTTAAATGAGAAGCCTTTTAATCACCATTTGATATTTTACTCCAGGTAAAATGGACGAAAAATTACTATTACTTTTATTACTTCTCTTATCTTTACACGCGATGCTGTGATTTTTGCTTGTGTTCATCATGATCCTTCTACTCCGCTCAATTCCCTCTTATTGATTCAGACTGTAAGCTTAATAGCCGTGTTACAAGGCGAATTTCAACGTGAAGTGATATTGAAGACAGTGGGATACGGGAATCGTGGAGGTATTTCCCTCCCCTTGCTCTTCATTTGATTTATTCCGTTTCAACTGAAGGGTAAATGTTGATGATGGAGGACGACGAATTAGACGCTCATCAGGTTGATTCGGATTTCGAGCCGCAAAGCCGGCCTCGCTCATGCACCTGGCCGCTACCTTGCCCGGAGGATTTCCCCGGTGGACACGAGGTCAGCGGGGGTCTTCCACTGGCCAACATCAAGGTGGAACCGGAGGACGTCCCGGCTTGCGGAGCGGGGCTCGTGGGCGGAACGCCGGGAGAGCTGAAGCATCCAGCCGGCGCCCCGGCACCCACAGGCGCGACGCACCCATGCCTGGCTGGCGCGACTCTCGATGTGACCGGACCGCTGCGCAAAGCCAAATCCTCGCGGCGGAACGCGTGGGGGAACCAGTCCTACGCGGATCTCATTACCCGCGCCATTGAGAGCACCCCTGAAAAGAGACTCACGCTGTCACAGATATACGACTGGATGGTCCGTTTTGTGCCCTATTTCAAGGATAAGGGCGACAGTAATAGCTCAGCTGGCTGGAAGGTAAGGAATAGGACATACATGCCAGCTTGATGGGGTTTGACGTGTTAATCACAGAGTGTCTGGTGATAATATTGAGTATTATTCCTATTCACTAAGCCATTATGATTCTTTCACCCCTCGTGCCATACACATGTCACCCTGGGACTCCGTGTCGGTTACGCATGAATGGTGCCATGCGTTATCTTGTCTTAGTTCATTACTGCCGTCAGTCATTCTAATAGATCATTGATGGCAGAATATAATAGACTGTAGCGGAGTCCCTTGCTGTGTGTGTAACAAGGCTTTGCTCATCCCAGCTGCAGAGAGCAGCTCATGATGGGCAGCAGCGTCCGTAGTAGTGCATGAAATGCTTTCACCAGGAGCAGTAACACAGTGGTTAATGATTTATGTCCTTATCTGCTGTGAATAAATGTGGCAGATAAATAGAAGAAAGTGTCCCATGTGTTTTCATGAAGGTGGGGACTACATATTGTCCTCCACAACCTTTAAAAAAAATCTATCAACACAGAGACACTTGTATGAGATCACAGATCAGCTGTCTACAATGTAAATATTCAAGAGGGTGCTCACAACTGACCACAGTCCACCACTGCTGCCTGTCTGGCCGGGAGCCTGGAGTAACCTCCTGGACATCTGCCCATGTTATCAGCCTCTAGTCCCAGCCTCATCTTGTTGCTATTCATTATGGCCATCTGAGGACAGGGAGAAGGGGCTGGGAGATCAGCAGGGCAGTAGTGCTTGTCCTGATCGTTCACCTTTCTGAGCTCAGACCTCGAGACTAGATGTTAAGTTTTGCATCTGAATATAGTCTGCCATTTCCCTGGCAATGTGTGAGAAGGTAGAGGCTGTACAGTATAGTACTTCTTTGTGGGTGCATTGCCAGTCTTCAGAGTCTTGCCCTAGACTCTTAAGGTTCCTGTGAAATACATAATATTTGGGTTTGTAGGATTTTTTTTTTACTACTACTGTTACTGAGCAGGATTTAGAGATGATTTCACATTGGCTAGTCGTATCTCTTCCTCAGTGTAAGCTCATTATTGAACATTTATTTAAATGCTTACGGCTAAATTTATCCTATTAAATACTTACAGGAAGAAATACTGGCTTGGCATTGTCATATGATTCCTACTTATCCAGGCGTGTCATTCACATCATCAATTGCAATCAAAGACTTAAAATATTGACTAGTGTCCAACAACATGCATTCATATGTGCATAGCCTGTTGTCAAAACTTGTGTTGCTGTTGCATAACATAAACTTTGTCACCATTTAGAAATGTGTCTCCTCTGTTGGCCTCAGGCTTAAACACAAGCATCTGACTGACACTTTAAGCCTGCCCCATTAAAGTGAACTGTGCTAAGGTGTGTCTCCAGGTAGACTTCCATTAGGCGCTGAACTCGCACCAAAAGGTAACTTCTTAAACCACAGGGCCACTTTATCTTGAGTGCCAAAGTCTCAGTCTGCTATTTATGAAACTGCAAATTAGGGGGTTTGACAGTGGCAGTCTGAGGTCCTGGGCTATTTCAGGCCGCAGGCGAGACATGGGGCCCATTCCAGGTAATGACGGGGGATTAGGTAAGTCGTTTAAAGCAGGCAGCCATAATGTCAGTAAGAAGTCTGACCTGGTTTTGGTCAGAGACAGTGTTGTAATGTAAACACACTTGGGACTCATGTGTAGCTTATTCACAGGAATCAAACAAACAGCAGATGTAAATATTATTACTCCCCAGCTGCATACGTGCATGTACAGTAGAAGTCTAATATATGATGCAACTGCCTAACTTGGCCCCTGCAATAACTGTTTTTTTTAACTTTTTTCAAGTAAACTTGGATCATTAAATAAGAATCTCATTTGAATTAGCAGGGTTTTGAGTACATAATGAAGCCTTATATAATTTTTTTTTTTAAATTTAGGAGTGTGATCATTCATTTTTATTTTGGCACACTGTGGCAAACCATTTTTTTCAGTGCATGACAAGACATTTACATGCATATTATTTGATCAGATAGTTATGGAATGAAAAGGGTGTGGGAACATGAAAACATCTGTTTCAGAAGAGATTAATTGTAGGATCGCTGTGTAAACTCAGCTTCTAAGAGCAAGTTTGTCAAGGTTTAGCATAAAGATTCAGACCATAAACCCGGATCCTGAAATCATACAACCACCCCCTCCTCCCCTCACTAGCACACAAAACAGGTGCACTTTCATATGTATAATTTTACAAATCATATCAGGCAATTATATTTGACAGCAGCATTTGCAAGTTGGAAGACGCTACTTGTATCATCCTCTACATTTTCATCTCAATCAACAATATCATCCATGAGCAAAGCATTTGATGCAAAGCAGTCCGATTTTTTTCTGCCATGCAAGGGAAATAAAAAATATATGAAAGAATTGTTGGTAAGCTGCTGATGAAATGAAATGAAATTAAGTGGTATAGGTTGGCTGTCTGCGTAGGAGGCAGGCAGGCTGGGGGGGGGGGGGGGTTTGGTGGTGGTGGGCGGGGGCGGGGGCTGACCAACTAAAAGCAAAGGAACCTCTTTAGACAGTTTATAGAACCTGCACTATACGTAGCGGCTTTAAGTAAAAATCATCTTCAAATGCAGATTGTGTGTTGCGAATCATCCTGCTGTGACTCGCATGGGAAAGGATGTGAAGCTGGCTCGATCATGAGTACTAGACAGCCAGTACACCTAGACAGTACCATTAAGCTCCTATAAATACCTAATGGCTTCTGACTTCTAGGAAGGCTGCAGCAGTCTGAGGTCATGGCTTCCTAATCATCTCTTTACTGGAGGGAGGTTACAGAGAATTGTGCACTTGTGAACCCTCTTACACTTTCCACGGAGGTGCGAGTCACTACTACAGATTAGTGATAACTTCATTGGCATTTATTTTCCGACCTATAAATTTGCAGGATTCTTGACTCAAGTTAAAGACTGATTATGAAGCCCTGTGTGCCCGGTTATGTTTTATGGCTTCATGGCTGATTATATCTGAGGGCGAGCATCCACGGGCGCATGTGGATGCAGTGCAAGGGAGAAGCACATGTCAATTTCAACAAAGCGTCAGGGTTGGTAGTGTTGTGTGTGTGTATTTGTGTGCGTCTTTGTGGGGGCATGAGCAGGGGGAGGGGCTGTCTACTTCTATAGGCGTGTGTGTTTGGGGCTGCTGATTGGTCTGACAGCATGTCACTGCGGAGAATGGTGCGTAGTCTAGCTCCTGACTTCCTAATGCCTGTAATGGTGGGGTTTACAGGGAACTTGGCATGGGGATTGCCCTGTAGGCGCCCAGAAGTTCATTAACTTCAAGGGTGTCAGAAGATAATGGCATTGTTATGCTGTGGGGGAGGGGGTTGCTTTACTGTATATGCCAGCCTGGGTGCAAAAATACTTCATCATATAAATAAATAGAAATGTGATTGATAAGATACCATCACATTATATTTTGGATGCAGTTGCTTTTACAGTGCATCTATATTTTGTATGTTTCAACCTGTGTTGATGTACCACATGTAGTTTTCCCTGTTTATGTTTGCAGTGCAGGGCTTTTTGCAGTGAGATGCCAGGGGATTGCGCAGCAGGGCGGTCAGGGTGCCAGGCAGTCACCCAGACACTTTAATCCATAGTGACTAGACTGTTATTTTTAAAGTCTTTAGGTTGAGGTCTGGCCAGGTGCCAGCAGGGTAAGGGGTCACAGGGTTTCCTTTACTGGTGGGAATCAGATAAATGAGAGGCTCAAAAAGAGAGAGTAACATGACAGCAACAGAGATTGTGACAGTCACTACAGGGGTGGCGAAAAGGAAAGAACACCTGTATGTGAAAAAAATGAAGAGAGATGTTTCAGTAGGTATATGTGTAGTCTTATCTTATGTAAAGGCACATAACCCCTGTCTCCACATGCAGTAGTATTTATAACTGGGCTGGATCATATCACTTTATCTAATTGATTTATAGGTAAGAGACAGACAGACTCTCGTAATCCTGTCACCATGCACAGGCAGCTGCAGTAGAGAGACACTTGGCAAATATGAGGGATATGAATGTCAAATGTGCAGCGGAGAGTGTGTTTGACAGGAGCTTAGCATGAAGTGGAGAGACTTGAAACTTTCAGAGTGTGTAGAGTTGCGTGCATGTGTCTGCTGTGCGGGTGCAGGAATGCGTACGTGCATGCTTGTGTCGTTTGATGATGGTCGGGGAGTCTGGAGAGACTGGAAACTATCCTAGGCTTCAGCTGATTCATATTTTATCCTCCGTCTTGGCTCAGGGGAGCAGAGTAATTTGAGAGTGCGACAGACAGACACACACGCACACACACACACACACATTCGCAAAATGAGAGCATATGATGCATGCTGGACAGATTTATGGTGTAGGATTATGAGCACCTTACATCTCCCCTTGGCTCTTGCAGCCGGAGCCAGGTTGGGTTCAGGCAGTATATTCAGGTTGAGCCGGGTGTCTGATGCCAAGAAGCCCGTCCTCACTGCCTTCTCCCCCTGCAGCCTTCAGGCAGCCGTGGCAGTTCATTTCTCACTGAAAATGATTAATGTACATGCAAATTACCAAAGCATGGGCACGCATTCAAATATGGGAGACAGCAATCAGTAGACAGTAATATGAAAAACAATATAATTTTGCCTTTGATATTACTTCGCTCTCTCTTATCACTCCATCTAGCAGACATCCATGTTATCTCCTCTTTCATCTCTCTTCTTTTCTGTTTTGCTCCATATCCATTAGACATTTTATACATTCTGTCTGTCTTAGTGGTTTTTGGCATTAGGGCCAATTGAGGTGAGGAGTATTTCTCATGGGAACTATGGCGTCAGGATTTTGAGCTTTAACAGTCTCCTGCCAGTGATCTAGACTGCCTTAAGCAGCGTGCCTCCTCTTATCTAAGGGAAATCTCATATCTCACATTATCTCAGAGATAATAGGATAACAATGCTGGATTTTCCCCAGCTCGATGACTCTCAGCTAGTGGGTCTTTTGGAGCAGAATACAAGGGGATGAGATTGTCAAGTTCCCAATTCGACAGGGTTGAACTAATTTGGATGTTCTTCTCAGCTGAACTGAACTTCAGCTGTTGAAGCATTTCTTACCAAGCCTATTACCCATTGCTCTGCATTTTTTCTTTTTCACAGCAGTTTGGTGACATTTCTCAGGATATTAAATACACTTCTCAGTTCATTTTTCTCCCAAACTGAAGCAGCATAGTGAAGCATAGAGAAATTGTCATTCTTTTCCCATTGCACTATTTAGGGTGATGGTTTCCACTATTCCCTCTAGCTCAGGCACACACATTTGCACAAAACACACAACACACTTGTGCCTCTTCAAACCACCCATGGAGGAACACTCTGTTCTTGGGTGGGGTGAACCAATTTTTTTTTTTGGGAGAGGAGGGGGCTGACAGAGAGCGGAAGCGACTTTCTGTGGTGCTGTTTTGCTGTCTGATTTGTTTTGAAACCTGTCTGACTCGCGGCGATTGGCTCATATGGAAGGCGTGGCTCTGTTTGGTAAGCGCCCGTGGATTTTTTGGCAAAACCGTTCACAGCTGCAGGGACAGAATGTGGTGTGTGTTTCTCTCTGAGGCTGTGTGAGTTTGATGTCATGGAGATTTGATGAGAGGAGGTTGGGGAGGTGTGTGTGTGTGTGTGTGTGGGGGGGGGGGGGGCAGCCTTGAGTGTTACACCAGTGCTGGATGATTAGAACACATCTCTGTTTATTTCCAGGGAGTGGGTTATGAAATTGGGGATGAGGGAGGGAACAGAGAGAGGTCTTCTTCTGTTGGGGGGTCTATATGCCATGCAAGTGCTGCTGGACACACTCTGGGCATACACTCACAACATCCACATTTCAATGAAATAGGAATAAAAGTCACTGTGTTCCTGCTCTGTTACCCTCCAGCAACACTACTGACACCAGTATAAATAGGATGCAGCTTGTCCCTGTGACTTGCAGTGAGACTAATAAAAATACTTATATTCTGCTAGTTTATAGGGTTTATTGAAACAGAATAAATGGAGAACCCACAGGTCTTTGTCAGTGAATAGTAGTATTACTCCTAGAATAAAGAATTTTTTATTAATGACCATAAATACTTTCCAAAATGAGTAACTCGCACTAAATGACTCATCATCTAAGAACTGGCCTACATCTCAAAAATAAAATACCTCAGTATGTGGTTTCCTAATGTAATGTGGTTAAGAACATGCCCATTGTTATTACACAGGCTTGAACGGTGGAGTAAGTCGAATGGACAGTATCCACACATCAAAAGGCATTTTTCATATTCAGTCAAATGATATATTGAAGTTGCTTATTCTAAGACAGAGAAAACTCTGTCAGTTCTAATGTGATGTTATTTCGTTCCAGAGAAATGTTGTTTGTATTAAAAATGTTGCAAATGATTTTGGATATTCACTTCAGTGTGTGAATAATATGTGTTAGCCCTTGTGGTGCTGGAAATTTCGGTCTCCATGTGTAGCGGCATGCTTGTTGCTCATCTGTGTCAATGTGCATAATGTGTGATTGTCATTGTGTGCGTGTGTGTGTTTCTGAGTGCAATGCATGTATTTCTCTCCCTTCGTCTTGTGTGAGTGAATGTGTGTGTATCTCTGTGTGTGTGTGTGTGTGTGTGTGTGTGTGTGTGTGTGTGTGTGTGTGTGTGTGTGTGTGTGTGTGTGTGTGTGCGCATTTGGGTGTGTTGGGGGGGTTGATGGGCTCAGTGGGAGCCTGGGTCCCAGGGGAACAGCTCTCGTTAATAATTCAGACGAGGCTCATTATCAAGGCAGCGCAGATTTCTCCCTGATTCCACCTTAATTGCAGGCAGGCTGCTCCACTCAGGCAGGCGGTAGTCATGCTGGGTCGACTCTCTCTGTCTCTTTCTTTACCACTACAGGGCCTGCTCTGCTCCACTACGCTCTGCTTCGTCTCCCGTCCTCACCCCTATCACATAGAGATGGCCTCAGGCTAGCCTACTTCATATTAGCATACACCTTAATAGCTGTAATGTACTATGGACATGCTATTTTTATTTGTACTTAAAGATGTGCACTGTTTGGTCATTGCTATGGAATGTTTTCCTTTGTTGGCCAACAAAGATACAATCTGGAGGATGTTTTGGTAGGTTGTAGAGCTGAAACAATAAGTTGATTAACAGCAGATAATGGATCATCAATGATTCTGATTATCATTAAGTGGTTTCAGTCATTTATTGGTGATGAGTGCCAAACCTTTGCTGTTTCCAGCAATATGAGAGTTTGCTGTTTTTCTCTGTTTTTATATCATTGTAAATTATAGATATCTTTGCATTTTGGACTGTTGGTCAGACAAAATAAGCAATTTCAAGACGTAATTTTTGGCTCCTTCAAAGACATTTTATAGATTAAACAAAACAATATTGATTAACTGTACATAAGTGACAGATTATTGATAAAGAAAATAATCATTTGTTGCAGCCCTAGTAGGCTGTGTGATTTATGGTTCATTATGATTGAAGTGCCATTTGTTTACTCGCAGTTTCATCTAAAACACAAGACATATAATGCCTCATGATGCACGCTACACAATCCCTAATGTGTTTTCCTTTGGCTATATGCTTTGTGAAGTATTATAATGGTAGGTTTATCCTTGAAATAGCCTATAGCATATTATCATACTGATGACACTATAGAACATGTGTTGCCATGACTGATATCAGGCTACAATAATACTCCTTTTCATGCCCATCTATAGGCTTATGAAATGTATCTTGTCTTCATAATTTACTCTAACTGATGGGTTTCCATTCAGACCATTCAGTGAAGCCCCGCCGAGAGAGCAACATAATGGGCCTGATCTTGTCATACATGTATATGAATATTTCAAATCAAGCCATTGTAACTAGATGGGGGCTTTAGATAAACAACACAGATGCTTCTTCCTATTTGCTCTCACTATAAGATGAAGTGTGCTCCAAGCTGTATTTCTCTCCCGGCCACAAAACTGGCTTCCCACAAATCATGGTGCCCATATTTCCTAATTCAATTTTTCTCTGCGTTGGATATCTCTTCTTGTATGCAAGCGATTGATGGTCATGTGCATGTGCATGTGTGTAAATGTGTGTGTTCATGCGCACGCATATTGCCGTGTCTGTCCCTGAGAAAGAGATGATGTATGCCAAGCTAAACGGTGTATTTCACAATGCTCCATCTCCGGACCTTTTCCTGGCAGCCACGTGCTGGGTCTCTTGCACCTCTTTGCCTGTCCATCAAGGCCCTGTCACGAGCTAGAGGATTGTGGGAGGGGAAAGGAGAGCGTATAAGGGCCGTCGATCAGTTTACCTGAGCTTGGCGGTCCCGGCGAGTGATGGAGGGAGCCGCCTCACAAAGGGAAATGTAGTTAACGTTGACTGATCTGAGCAGGTGGGCAGAAAAAGGAGGGCAGAGGAGAGGAGGAGTAGCAAGAGTTATGTTCAAGAAAGATGCTTGTTATGCTAATGGCTGGTGGATATGCTGCGGCTGAGCCATGCATCCACGGCTGATAGATGGAGCTACAGAGGTCACCTCGGGTAGCGGTTGGTCAGGAACCAGCGTTGCACCCCGTTGTAAGGTTGGCTCACCTGAGCTGAAAGGAGGCAACTGCGTTTGAAATAAATGGCTTAATGTGTAGGTCTGTCTGAGTGTGTATATCTGTAAGGCAACCCATGTGTGAGCAAATCTGTGTGGGAGCCAACACGTGTGTGGGGAGGTATTTAGGCGAGGTTGCTGGGTTATGAGGTGACTGTGAGACCAGCTGGGATTGAGGGGTATGTCTGTGTGTGTGTGTGGGGAGGGGGTGTTGAGGGGAGATATGGTCAGGCATTGAGTATGGGGATGAAATCCCCCCCCCCCTATTGGATTTGTATGTCAGTGGCATGAATCTGGGTCAGGACACTGGGTCTGGTGTTTAGTATGCTGACCGTGTGAGGTCTGAACGCCGATTCTGCTCATAGCCCTGAATGAACCCAGCACGTCTGCCTCGCTCTGTCTCCGACTGTTTCCTCTCTCCTTTTCTGTCTTTCTCTTAGAGCCCTCTTTTCATCTCTGCCTCTTCCCTCTCTTTCTCCCTGTGCAGTGAGCATTTTTCTATCCCCTCTCCTCTGTCTCTCTGCCTTTTTTCTTTCCGTACCCCAGGCTTTTTTTTCTTCTCCTACCCTTCTTTCTCGTGCTCTCTTTTTCGCTGTCAGTCACTCACGGCCTTCTCTTCTCTCCTCACTTGTTCTATTTCACACTCTCAGTCCTCCCCACAAAGTAGCCTTTTTATCACTCATTTCCCTCTTCCCTCGCTCATTTCTCCTGCTCCTTTCATGTGCTTTTGAAATCCCCTTTTCATCTTTAGCTCTCTCTCTCTTGCCTGCTCTCTCCCTCACACACACACATACACACACACACTGGCTCATTCAGTCATTCTTTTATTATCCCAAAACTAAAGTGATAAATGGCTCTCTTTCTTCTCCGTAAATGTCACTCTGGGAATTGTCTCTGCTCATTGATTGACTGGAGTAGAAGGACGGCCACACATGCACATGCACCAGTTGTGCACACTGGCAAAAAAAAGAGAAAGAAAGAAGAACAGAGAGGCAGGGAAATGATCTATCATTAGAAGCACAGCTTGGCTGGGACTGCAGCCGTCAGGGTTAACATCTGGCCCACAGGTCCAGCTTTCTCTTAGAGGCTGATGCATCATTTGAAGAACCTGTGTGGTTGCTTTATAATGAAGCATCAATTCTCAACAGGACTTGGCATTCGCAGGAGTGCTGGGAAGCTGGAGCTCGACAAGGGATCAATCACAGTTAAACAATCTGAGCTGGCAGGCTGGGCCATCTTCCCATTATTTTATTTCTTAAGTGACGTGACACAGAATGCATAAGTGTTATTCCCAGTTTGATCATTTGGCTTTAGCTTATCCTTAACTGTCAGAAAAGTGCAGTCCAAGGAGAAAGGCATCTGAGCCATTGTTCAGACTAGACAGTGTGCTAAATATATGTGTGTGTGTAAGTAAGTAGGGGTTAATAATGCTCAGTCATTTTCTTAATGTCTCATTCACCCCGCCTCAGGCACTGGAGCTTGATAAAGGTCAAGACTACTGGTGGTTGCATGTCGTCTTTCCTTATTTCATTCTCTCCACTGCACAGCAGGGAGAGGGGCACCAAGAAGAAAGGAAAGTCCGCAGCCAGTCAGCGACGACACTGATCCACATGTCTTCATTCTCAGAACCAGGATAAAGAGATTTAATAAGGAGAGAGTGGGGAGACGGGGGCCGGCTGGCTCAGTCAATGAAGAGGGGATGAAAATATTAAATTGATAGAGAGACAGAGATAGAAAGACACACAGAGGGAAGTGAGGAAAATGGAGGGCGAGAGAAAGAGAGCTAGAATAGTAGAGAGTAGATTATAGGGCTTCCAAGCAGGACTGGAAGCCAGACTTGGCTGCACTTCAGCTACACTCTGCACACTTCAGCTCAAGTGTGCGTCCATTAGTGCACTCCCATTGCACTCAGAAAGCCATGCACTGGGATGCAACACACACACACACACACACACACACATACACACATACACATGCACACACAATTTCTTATATACTGTTGTTCATACATGCAAAGCCCCACAGACACAGAGTACAGTTAGCTCAGTAGCTCTGCCCTCACACACATTTACCCAAAAAAGCTACACTGACCTAGTCTCACTCTGTCTGTCCCTCCCTCCCTCTCTACCTCTCACTTTCTCACTCACACACACATTCACGATCTCTTCACTCGCCACCAGATTGCTTCCTGTCAAAATAAATAATTAAATGCATGCAATAACAGCTTCCGAAAAAAGATCCCTCAATTAGTGCAAAATGGGTAAATGGTGTGGGGTAGGGGCTGCGGGGGGAGTGGTATTTCGGGAACACACACACACACACACACACTTACACTTACGCACGCGCGCACACACACACACACACACACACACACACACACACACACACACACACACACACACACACACAAAATCTATTACATAAGGCAAATCATGACCCAAGAAGGTTTTTACGCAGTTGTGCAACGGTAATTTGCCCCCTCCCCTTTAGCAATCAGCTTAGTGAAGTCTTTTCTCAAATCCTTACAAGTGATCCATGCCCAAAGACTGGCCAGGGAGAGATCTAGATGAGTGGCAAGGAGGTGAAAGAGTGTAGCTGAAGGGATGCTGCCGAGGTCAAGGCTGTGTCTGTGTGTGTCTGTGAGAGAGAGAGAAAGTGTGTGTTTGTGCATTTCTGGGGCTGTGTGTGTGTGTCTTGAATAGTGATTGGGAAAAGGTTGTAATAATGCAACAGAGTTTGTGTGCATGAGAGAGTAAGAGAGATGCAGAGCTAAATGTTGATGTTTGCCATGAGAAAGGTGTCTTTGTGTGAGCGTGAGAGGAATGACGGAGGGCAGACAGAGACGAGATTGTGACATTACCTGGCACTGATGAGAGTATGGATATGCATGAGGGATTTACATGGTTGTCCTGTTTGGTCATAAATACTGTTAATTACATTAAAATAACCCAATCCCCTCATAGAAGTACATCTAAGACCTAATTTTATTGTTATAAATCTTTTTAATAACAATTATAAATTAACTGTTTGGTCTGTTCAGTGTTTAAATGTCCATTGTAAGCTTACAAATACAAAGGTGTCTTTGTAAATGGGTTATTTACTTAGTATTTATTTTGCCTTATTTTAATTGAACAAGACTTAGTCTACAGAAAAGCTTACCACTCTATAAGACTGCACTTAGGCCTATGGTGCTTTGAGCTAAAACTAATGACATATGTCTAATGTCAGTGTGCTAACATGCTCATAGTGGCAATGCTAAAACGCTGATGTTTAGGAGGTATAATGTCTTAGTTTGGCATGTAAGCATGCTAACAACTAGTATTAAGCACAAAATACAGCTGAGGCTTATGGGAATGTCATTAAATGTCCAGGTATTTGATCATGAACCCAGTATTTGTTAAATTTAAGAAAAGTTAAGGGATCCCCAAAGTCAGTAGGATTCATCCTCTGAGGACCATGAGCATCTGTACAAAATTTCATCGCAACTCTTTTGGATTGGACCAAAGTGTTCCAACATTACCATTGAGCCATGCCGGTAGTGTGCCTAAAAACTCAACTTATATGACATAAACTAGGGTTGCACATACATTGGAGACTTATTGACTTATCAATTAATTGCCTTGCAGCTGTAACACTGTCCTCTATTGCTCCTGGTTGCTCACATGTTCCCTGTGCAAATGCTCACATGCCCGTTTTATTTCTGACTTCATGCCTTCCAAAACCTTCAATCTTTCAACAGAACAGGTATCTGGCCAGACTGCAAGATATCACTTCACTATTGATCATCGGTATGCCATAATGTTAAACTGCATTCATAGCAGGTGCCAGAGCCAAGCTCACAAATGTTTCACCGGGACAAATGTATTACAGTATAGGCCTAATCTGTGTATAATAAATGCTATGACAGTAAAACAAACAGATGGATCCTGAACCTGGAAACCCACTAAGTAAGCAAACTAGGGGAGAATTAGCACTTGTGCTAACACTGCTAGCTTTGTAGAAGCCGTTCTGTTTGTTAAATGTCAGGCATGTTGATTCTGGTATTCAGCAGAGGGCATCTCAGCTCAGGTCACAGACCTGGAGGGATAGAGGGAGATCAGAGGGATTGCTCAGACTAAGTGAGTGAGTGATAGAGAGAGAGGTGGATGAACAACTGTGGACATGAAGCATACAGCTACCAAAGTGTCAGATTAATGGATGGACTGATGAGCAAATGTACAAATGAATAACCTGATGGGTGAAGGAGTGAAAGTATGAACAACTGCAGGGGATGTAATGCTGGGACAGAGTGAGAAGTGAAGGAAAAAGAAGTGCAAAGAGCTTATGTCTCACATGTGTAGAACAGTTGTTTCACCTTGCTGCGGTTAAGAGCAGGTCAAGTGGCAATGATGCTTAGTGCAAGGAGAAGATCGCCTGTGCGATGCAGAGTTGAGGAAAATGGAAGCAATGGGCTGAAATGGAAAGATGTAAGCGAGGAAAGGAAGTAGGATGGATAAATCTGGAGCTGGGGAAATGAAAAGCTGTAACGCACCGTGCTTAAGTGAGGGCACGGCTTGAGAGATATGGGGAGGGACAGAGAGGGTCAATCAGAGATGCAGGGTGAAAGGGGGTAAGATGGATGGAGGGAGGGAGAGTGACAGAGGGGAGAAAATGACAGAGGAGGGGGCCACACTGGGGTCTTTGCGGTGGGGCGATTGCGTGACTGAGAGGAAAGTGCACTGCCGTGTGTGTAATGCTCTCAAGACGGATATTAAGACGCACTGCCCAACTCACACAGTCACTGCCCCTCTCTCCCCTTTTCTCCTTTACTCTCCTCCATTCTGCTCCCTCTCTCGCTCTCTCCGTCTCCACTAATGATCCCCGCGTCCTGCCACACTGCCGGGCTGAGTGATGCCCACTGACAGTCGCACTCAGGCGGAAACACTGCAGCCCCCATCCAGGAGTGCTGTGACACACACACACACACACACACACACACACACACACACACACACACACACACACACACACACACACACACACACACACACAACACACACACACAAAACATACAGAGGTGTAGCACTTTCTTACATACATCTATCAGCGCATGCATAGCTGCTGACAGATGTGTATTTGTGTGTGACCATCACACTATCTGCTCACACAGAACCCCTCAGTGGTGCTCACAGTCACGCACTTACTGTAAATATGCCTCCATCCAGCTGCATCTGTCTTCAGGAATTTTCATGTGATGGAAAGACAGACACCATCT
Organism: Scomber scombrus; assembly: GCF_963691925.1. NCBI lineage: Eukaryota > Metazoa > Chordata > Actinopteri > Scombriformes > Scombridae > Scomber > Scomber scombrus. The sequence goes on along the minus strand of NC_084976.1, from coordinate 21,973,160 downwards.
AGCTGATCACAGGTTACAGCTTGCTCGTTAATGATGCTTACAGTCTCTCTATTACCCAGCGCGTATGATAAAAAACAAATATGTAGTATTGTAGTATTGCTGTTGGCAGCAGAGGGATATTGTAGATTTTGCTTGAACCCCTTCAAGTTCATTGAGCATCACCAATGAATCATCGCAGGTCATTTTTTAAAGTAACTGTCTAATGTTGTGGCACAAATGCATGGAAGCATCTAATTGGCATTTGTAGTTGAAAATGAGGATTTTTTGAGACTTTTTTTTGGCAAACGTATTGCCTTTGGCTGATCTTGATTGCAGTTGTCCTATAGGCAAACTAAGAAGATGGTAAATCAGACTTGTCCAGAAGCTGATGGTGGATGTAAACCTCCACTTCTTGGCAATTCAAATAAGCTTGCAACTACGAAAAATTACTATTGTCCCAATTGCTTTTCATTTTATGGAACTGCTTCATTTCTGTGGTGTCTGATGGCAACCTGGCACAACCTAAGTAGTTAGCAACATAGTTAGATTGACAGCTGTAACTCGTGTTTATAGCAACTAGTTGACATTTTGGGAAAGATGCTAATTTGCTTTCTTGCTGGCAGTTAGGTAAGGAGATCATCACCACTCTCCTTTGTGTCCAGTAGATATAAAGCTACAGCAAGCAGCAGGTAAGCTAACTTAGTATAATGATTGGGGACAGGAGGGAAACGCTAACCTGGCTCTGTCCAAAGGTGACAGAATCCACTTACCAGCACTTCTAAAGCTCAGTAATTAACATACTGTATCTTGTTTGTTCAATCAGTACATAAGCCTAAGTGTAAAAACAAACAAATTGTGGGTCTTAGATACTTCAGAAAGCTGCATAATATTCAGGTAGATAACCTGTTTCCAGTCTTTCTGCTAAGCTAAGCTAACCAGATGCTGGCTGTAGTCTTATAGCGGTATATAAGTATAGAGTGAGTGGTATCTATCTTTTCATTTAACTCTAGTAATGGGTCAAATTGAACTTTTTAATAGCAAACAAGTAAAAAAGCTAGTTTAATTATTTAAATTAATTTGTTGTGCAAAAATATCTCACTTCAGTCTCCTACACATTTTCATACACAATTAACTTGGCCAGTTATGTTTAGTATGAATATTTTTAGGTTTTGTCTGACATGTTGATTTAAAATGGAAGCATACTATTCTCTGAAGAAACAGGAGAAAAGGTCTGCAACCCACAGTCCAGCATGGTATGTTATTAGGAAGCCTTCTGTTTAGGGTAGGTAGATATTAATTTGAAATATGGCTTTGTGGTGGCATCAATACATCATCATTTTTGATACCAAAAATAACTCCCCTTCCCATTACTACCCATTTTCCAATCCTTTTCCAATCCTATTCCATTCCTATACTGTCAGCTACCTTCCATTTTCCCGCCTTAATCCAACTGATCCAAGCCGAGGCCCCGATCCTAACTGCAGAGGAGAGGTTAGGAATTAGGTCACACCATCTCATTCCTCTAATTAGATGCTGAGAGTGTATGCATGTCGGTGCGTGTGTGTGTGTCTTTGTATGCGTCCGCACGCTGGGTGCACTTAATCCGTAGGTGGCCTCTATAGTAATAGAGAGTCCTGAGAAGACGCGTTAACCCGCATTTCTGTTACTCTCCACATGTTATCTCAATAATGTTTCTGACGTCAGTGAGTACACAAGCCAACTTAAAATGATGATGAGGGGAACAGTCAATGATGAAATGGAGGTTTTCTGGAGCAAAAATGCAACCCAGGAGTGAAAGAACAGGTTAGATTCGGCCATAAACTATGCATGTAAAGCTTTAACATTCCTAAAGAACAAGCTCCCTCTGGAGAGGGTGCAAAGCAAGTTAGGATTCACTCCATCAGTGATATGTAACGGTTAAACTTCTCTGAGGAAGTTAATGGCATTTAAGGTGAAAGAGGTCTTCACCTTGCTCTTCAGAGCCCTGTCATTTTGTTCCACCTTCTCTCTGAGATGTATCCATGTAGGGGGCGAGGAAAGACATACCTGCTTCTGCAGTTTTAATGTCTACTCGTGTTTTTGTTTATCTCAGGATGCATATGTGTGTTAACACGACCAAGAAATTGGCATGCTCATAAAAAGCCTGCGTGAGTCATTTTGAAGTTTTATCCCCTGAAATCTTTTGTACATCAGCTCAGCGGGGTGTGTGTGCAAAGGGCAAAGGGGTAAACAGTCGGCATGCACTCAAAGGAGAGAGGAGGGATCATAGAGAATTTTTTAAATGTGTGTGTGTGTGTGTGTGTGTGTGTGTGTGTGTGTGTGTGTGTGTGTGTGTGTGTGTGTGTGTGTATATGTGGGAGAGGGAGTAAAAGAAAGAAAGAGTATCGCAGGGTTAGTCTTAATTAAGTTTTCAGGAGGCTCTTAAAAGGTCATGGCATGTCTCTGCCCCCCCCCCCCCCCCACACACACACACACACACACAACCACCCACGCCACTAGCACCACGCCCCGCCGAAATTTCACTTTCCCCCTTCCCTACATCCCTCCCTCCCTCACCTCCCCGTTGCGATCTATCCAGTCATCAGCCCCCCATCTGTGCACATTAGCCATTCATGAACACACTCATTAGGGTGGGAGTTTGAAGCGATTGTGTTCACTAGTCTGCGGCTGGAGCGTGGCGATTAATATTTCAGCATCTCCCGTCGAGGAGCTGAGAGCAAGTTTGGCCCTGTTAGGCTGGAGAGAGAGAGGGAGAGAGAGAGAGAGAGAACAACGAGAAGGAGAGCCAACCCCCACCCAACCCCAACAAACCTTCCCCCCCCCTCTCAGACAGTCTTCACAACTTAAAGTATGTTTCCCCCTATTTCCATTTATTGCATAGGCATTAATACATATTTTTGCCTCCACAACCCCCCAACATACACACACACACACACACACACACACACACACACACACACACACACACACACACACAACCTTAACTCAAACTGACTTAATTGGGCTCTTTTTGTTTCAGGAAATGGAGAGAAGAGGGAAGGAGAAGGAGGGGTAAATCCTGCCTTTTCTTGTCCACCATCTCTTCATTCCTCAGTTGGACAAGAGAGTATTGCCTTCTATATTCTTCTCTTTTTTACCTTGTCTCTCTTACGAGCTTGGATTGAATTGGTCAAGATTGGGTCGTGGGGTAGAGAGGCGTAGTGGGTGTTGGGTGTCCTTCTTCACTGTATATAACCACATAGAGTTCATTCAGACCAAATCGTCTTCGTTCAAACTGTATACCGGCACTTGAGAATATGAGGCAGTCAGGGGTATCATGAGTTATCGGGTTATCAATCTGTAGCACTGCCCCCGAATACAGAAATCACTTTGACCTGACACCTTGATTTTCTTGTTTCGGAGGCTGACCACAGGATATCCACACTAACATAAATTCATTTTCTTCACCATTTGGTTTTCTATCTACACTAAGGCTTCGAGCAAAAAAAGCTATGCAAAGTAGATATATATAATGTATAGATAAAGCCTTTAAAAATGCTTATCATTGTCATGTATTCTCTATGCATGTTATTGTCATATCATATATTGATGATTGATATAACCGATCAAAGTTAGCGAGGGGTGACTGAGTAATTTTTACACTACAGTTACTCATCCTGTTGATTTCATCCTTATTTATGAGTTCATGTACACATTAATATGGATGCTTTTAAAACCATTGTTTCTTTGATTTACCCTTCCATCTACACTTTTGGAAATTATAAATCTGAAAATTGTGATTGATGGTCATAAATGCCACCTGCAAGATACATGGTACTTAAAGGGATGCTGAAATGAGATGAAACCAACGGTTGCTGTAGTGCATTATGTATAGAAAATGCATATATACAATATACTATAAGTACTTGGCTGTACAGTGATATTTTTTGGCTTGAAGGATAAAGGCTGTAGCTGAAGGTCAAGGTTGGTTAGGGGGAGCCATGGTTACAGAGACAATTGCCTCCCTCCATAAAACCTTATACCTAAGCTTCTGTGATTCAGATCCCTACCACTCTTCCAAGCGGGCCCCCACATTCAAGACCCTCTTTAGACTCTCCTTTGTTCCCCCATCTTCTTTTAGTTCTTCGCTCACCTCTACCCTCTCAACCCCTCCTCTTGCAGATATATTCGACCCCCCCCACCTCACACACACACACACACACACACACACACACACACACACACACACACACACACACACACACACACACACACATCTCCCCCCAACTCCGTGCTTTTCATTTTAAGCATGCCACTCTCAATCGTCTTCTCCATATAGGTGTGCGAACAAGTGGGAGTGTATGGGCTGTGCGTGAGTAAGTGGAAGTCTGCAGGCTGAAGTGTAGCATGTGGGTAGGCATTGATGGGGACCAGTGGTTGGTGCGGCACACACCGATGGCTAATGAAGTTCCTCTGCACCTCATAGCCCTGTTAAACCGCTGCCCCCTACCTCTACCCACTTCACCCCCCACCTCTTGCCTTGTTTCTCCCTGAGGGAGAGAGTTGGCAGGGAGCAAGCTGGCTGCTATGGCAACAACAAGGAACCCTCCCTCTCCCACAGGTCTCCTTAGCAACTGGTAGCTTGGCATTGCGGTAATGAGTGTGCCCGGTGTGCCAGGCTTTGTGTCATGTTGGCATGTGTGTTCAATTTAGGTGTGTGAGTGAGTGTGTGCGTTTTCCTGTGTGAGCATGTATGTGTGTTTGTTTGGTACAGTTTTCCAATTTAGGTGAGAGTTAAAATGTGTGATGACAAAAGAAATGTGGAGGCACTACTTGGTGCTGGTCCAGAAGAAATTGTGAGGCGTATTATTATTAAAATGTAACAAAAACTGGCACTTGACTGTCTTTACTTATCTTCTCTCTCTCTCTCTCTCTCTCTCTCTCTCTCTCTCTCTCTCTCTCTCTCTCTCTCTCTCTCTCTCTGTGTGTATGTGTGTTTGTGTGTGTGTGTGTGTGTGTGTGTGTGTGTGTGTGTTGTCTGCAGATGTGTGCCTGTGTTTTAGTGTATTTGTGCATTATTTTTTTCTCCAGAGTGATTGCGGTCATTCTTCTCTGTACTGTGAAATTGAAGCAATTAAAGGGACGATCCAATGAATTTTGCATGGCATGTGCATGGCTGCCTATGAGTTTCCTGCTCTGCTGAAATTAAATTAAACGCTGAGAATGATGTTTATTAAAGTGTGATCAGAGGTGTGCACTGACCTTTAGAATGTGGGAAATGAGATTCTCATTGTTATGAATGAGATTATGTGGAGGCAGAGTGTGAAAAAAGCCTGGGCCTGCATTGATTCCATTGTTGGCCGACAGTTTCTTTGTATACGGCAGAGGGAGGTTTCAATATAATCAAAACCACACTGTGCCTGTTGGCTATTAAATGGACTGATACACAAATATAGACACACAGGCGCTCACATAAATGCAGATTGACTTGCGCACATGCAAATCTTGCCGATCTTGTAAAAAGAGCCATAAAAGCCTCTCCAGAAACGTGTTGGTCTTTAACAAAAGCATGGCAAGCCCAGTGGAAAATGTTAGTTTGCTCCCTAGACGAGGTGTGAAGTGCGAGCAGGCGGCCGGCCCCACAGGTGGCCAAGCCCAAGCACCTGTTGTGTGAATCCTCGGTGGGAGGGTGTGAGGTCTGCCTACCTTGCAGGTCCCAGTGGAAAAACCACACCCATACTATTCTGTGGCACGTGCTTATTCATGTGCCTACACCCACTCTGAGGCTCCATTTTGTGTGCGTGGGTGTCAGACGTGATGCCCAGATTGTGTCCCCTTTGTGCCCACCGGAAACACTCAGCTGTCCCTGGCATCAGGTGAGCGGATTTTCCGATCCCCTATACGGGTCTCAGATGCTCTACTAATCTGTCAGCATCTATTTTTACCCACCAAAGCTGTGGCAGCCCTTCTGTATCCCACAACCTGCCACCCCAATGCCAACCATTCCTTTGGCGCCAGGGTGGGCATGGCTGATGAGTCGCCAGCCATTGGCTGCAATTAGTGCACAGTCAGGCAGGAATCCCCCACCAACTCCATTACACCCCTCTCCACAGCCACTTCCTGATCTGAGGCTACCAGACACACTACCACACACTTGCTTTCCATTTTAAGCCTTTTCATAAATGGCACTCCTGCAGTGTTGTAGAATAATGGGGTCGAATACAGCGCACCTTTCACAGTGCTTGAATCACTCTACTGTGCAAACTCAGTCTATTCAAGTACAATGGGAGCCTAGGGAATACACATTTGAATCGTACCTGTTCAGATTTGGCGTTGACATTAAGTGAAAGTTCTGTCTGTAATAACTACAACTATTTGCAAAAATTCCTTGAGTTACTCGAGCTTGCTTTAGCTTTTCAGTAATTATCCATAAGAAATTAAAGGCTGGGGGTTTTGACTTCTTCCTGTTTTTTCAACAAGAAATTATAAATGCTGCCAATCGTCAGAGACCCCACAGTGATACTAAAATAGATACAATTCCTAATCTCAGGTTATTTTCTCTCTCAACAAGGGCTGTAATGTGCCTTGCATGCCAATGCAGTCGTGACCACTGCTGTGGAGGCAATGATGGCATGTGGCAGAGAAGTAACTGTTTCTCACCTCCTAATAAAAGAGACTCCTTTTTAATCTTTTCAATTTGATTGCATTCCAAAAACAGGCCTGTCTGCCCATCTGTCTCTCTTAAAGAAGCCTCCTAAAGGGATTTTAATCATCTGACTCTGAGCTTCTCAGGCAAATAGCTAGGCCTACATCTCTCTCTTTCTGTCTCACACACTCACTCTCTCTCACTCTCTATCTCACACACACATACACACACAAACAATTTCCAATTTTCTTTCTTGTACTCACTGTCATAGTCTCACTTGTCTTCTCTCACTCTCTGATACACCCTATCGGCTCAGCTCCATTGTGCCATATCTGTGCAGCCATTAGGCCCTTTAGTCCCTCTTCAAGTCCCCTTCAGACACATAAAATTCCCCCAACCCTGTCCCTATTAATCCACATGGTTCTAAATTCTTTATTTCCCTTCAAAGGGACAACGCGAGCCGTGACATCAATCACGGAAAGCGAATATTTAGCCGGCGCTAATTTCCACCAATAGCCTGGAGACAGGCTTAGCTGACAAAACTCATTCCTGTGCTGAACAAAACTGCTTGTGTTGAAATCTCCCCTCCCCCTGATCCCTCCTGCCTTCTGCACAGGCAAAAACAGCATCACAATAAACACAGTTAGCGCTTCTGTTACTCCCCCTTGATTTAGGCTTATCAAATGAATGTGCACCATAGAGGGATACCCTTTGACAATACATAATGGCTCTATTCTGCATGAAATGGTTTGGTAATACCAGTCGAGTGTGGCAAACGGCTTTACCCGGTGCCACTACAAGAACAGCTGCTGTGTTCTTAGCTGGGCAAGCGCACCACACTGCTTCACCCTTGAGGTTGTTTGAATCGGGTGAGTGGTTTCTTTTTGCCGCTTCCCAGACCCCACTCACAGTCCTTAGTTCCTCACTCAGTTCTGTTTGAATGAGTGCACATTTGCCACAAGATGGGTCCTATAAACCATTTGACCTGTTTCCTCGCCCCTGTGTGTGTGAGCATGTGTGTGGGTGTGTGAGCGGGAAAAACCATGAGTGGGATCTGATGGAGGGTTGAGGGAGGGGGAAGGGGTGAGTGGGGGGCATTTTCAGGGCACCCCTTTGTGTGGCTCGGAGGGGCCCCTAGCTGTACCTCTATATTCCCACCACTCATCCCCAGGTCCCTCCACCTCCTCCTGTACCCCTTAGCATAGCCGCCCCCCCATGCCAGTCAGGTTATCCCAGACATACCATTGGGCCTAACATAACAACCCCTAACCCCATAATACATCTACTCCCAACAATATTGCCTGACTGAAATCTGAGTATCAAAGGATGTGTTGGGAACCAAGCCAATTTGGGCAAGTGGGCACAATTACTTAACTCACAAGTCTGTGGCGGTTAGACATTATTCTGCTAACAGTGAGGATATGGCATATTGAGCACCCATATTGGCCTCATACTGCAGGTGGATTGTGTAGTTAGTCAGGCTTTGATGTGTGCTAAGCCTCAGCACTGATAGCCATTAAATTTCATTGATTCCCAGCACTAAATACGCCCCTGCAGTCCCTGAATCAAACTGAGTTTGCATGAATGAAGGGAGGGGGGATAGTAGAGCAATTGATTAGTATTGTAAAATTTCCAAAAGCTGAATGAATGGATCTGAAGGAGATTATTATGGATGAATACCAGGAAACTGTTTCGGTTTATCAACAAGTATTAAGAAATAATCTGTTGGAACAGAATCACAAGTTGTTTGAATACCTGGCTTCCTTCCTTCCTTCCTTCCTTGAGCCAATGAAAAACCCTCTTAGTACTTAGGCCACCTGTGTTTTGGAAAACGAAGTGTCATCATGTCAGAATTGTTCGGAAAGAGCCTAAGCTTTTAATCTGAGGACAAAGAAGCCTGTCCTGTGGCTTGGTATCTGTTGTCTAAATATCTAAATCAGCTATCAGGACTTTTAGGCCTTAATGAGAGTTGAACCCAAGCTGATTGCTTTTTTGCAACCAAGAACGCCTTGTTCATCTTAATTGGCTTTGATAGGTCTGAAAACTGTTGCTGTTATCCTCTTTTAGTTTATGGCCAAATTAACCCCTTTCAACCTGATTTAGTTGTATTTGGTTGGTGAGGGTAGATGTCCCGAATAACAAAACAAAGAACTCACACCAATAATTATGATTCTGTCTGTTCTTTTCAGTATTATGGGACCAGGCAGTGCATCTCTCTGCATAAGCCCAGCCACTGGTTCATTCATTATTTAGAGACCTTTCCACAAGGCCCATTGTATTAAAGGGGTATGATTTGAATAGGAAGTAGCTTCCTGGACCCAGGCGTGTGATGTGTGTGTTCCTCTCTGTCATTGTATGTTTCTGTGGGCTTCATCCGTCTGCCTCAGCAAGCCAGGGGGCTGAAAGAGAATTTCCATTTTATGAATATTTAATACATAATAAAGTTTTCAATTTTATTCTATTCAACCCGTAGGGGTAAAAATGTGGCAAAGCCACCCCTCAAGGACAGAACACATAGTAAAGGTAGCTGATTCGATGGAGGCATCAAAAATATGGTTAACATCAGCTCATTGCCTTAGAAATCACCTGCTAAAATACAAAGACAAACATTTGGAATAGTTTAGCACAACATTGTATAGAGCGTCATAGTGTCCCTATTTCCCACATCTCAAACTCCCTATATTCAGTATTACTATTGGATCATAGCATATCTGGGCTGCCCGCTGCGTCCATGGTGACCTGGCATGGCTTCATGTGAGACACCCAGCTGGGAGTGCCCCTGAATCAACTTGGGATTAGCCACGGATTGTTTGGGATTACTCGGGGATGGAGGGGGATTAGCAGTGACTGCCTGTTTCGGGGGCGTGAGGGCCATAGGCTGGCCAAATTGCCCCTGACTCAGACTCAGGGAACAGAAGGCGGATAGAACCACACCCACAGTGGAACCACCTACAACCTGCGCTATTCTTAGATTCTAAAACACACATACACACAAACAGGATGACAAAGAAAAACATGTGGTGGAAAACTGCACGACAGGAAGCCAGCAGCTAGTGATGATGATGCCACGGCTGGCTACCGTCCGAAATCTCTCAAATCTCTCTAGCAGGTGGATTCATCAGATAAAGAGGGTTTGGGATGATGACAAATCCCTCCAAGTTCAATGGGGCTGCTCTTCCCTCATACGGGGATAAATCGAGATTTGAATCAGACAAGTCACACAGAGTTGCAGCATGAAGTGGTTCAGCTCTGTGAAAGATGCCCCATTTACAATCAGCCGTGGTGGAATGGCATGAAAGCTTACATATGTTTTAATTCAGGCATGCACAGGACTTGATGGGGATGATTTGGAGTGGTATGATAGGTGGATGATCCAGCCAGGGTGAGACAGGGAGTTGGCGCGGCACGTTGAAAAGCCGTCAGAAGCAGGGAGCGGGCATCCCCTGCGGACCTGCACTGCCGAGATGAAAGGCTGTTTAGTGTTGGAGCAGCAGCATCAAACAACCGCCTCCTCTTGCATCCTTTCCCCCATCCCCCACTCTCCCTCCATCTCTCTCTCTCTCTCTCTTGACTCTCACCACAATATGATATAGTTCTGCCGTTGCACGTTTACCAGGTTGCCATGGTTACCCAATGCCGGAGGTGTCACAGCGAGATAACCCAAGGAGGCATTCACAGATCACCTGAATTCAGTTGCCTCCCTTTTATGTGTTCGCTGCCGCAATTTGATTTATTTGTTTCCCTGCCGTGCAGTTCAGTGTGAATACAAATAATCCACAACATAATGGAGATGGTAGAAGTGTGAGTACCCCTCAATCTGAAACAATCTATTGTACCAGTATATTCCTAAACCACAGGAGGTGCTTTTGATTTGATATTTTCCTACTTGAGTGTCAAAATGCCTTGCATACAACAAAGAGCAGAATTGCAACGACAGACTCACATCAGGAACTTTCAGCATTCAGCAACCCTTGAGATGTAAATGATAGTAAAAAAACAACAACTATATCCTATGAATTACTATTACTATTAGTGACTGTACATGGCCGCCATGGAGGAATAATGGCAAAGTAATTGGTGACAAACAATAATTGAAGGCATAGAGATTGAAAGCAGGACTGGAAAATAACTGTTGTGAGCACAGAAGTGTTTGCAATAAGTCAGTAAGTCAGAAAAATGTAGCACTCAGTGACAAAAGAGAAGGAAGGATTGTGATAAAGACAGAAAAGGGGAAGGCAGTGGAGATAGGCAGTGAAGGTAGATGTTGGAGGGTGGGATACATCCATTAGCCTTTCTTGCTCCTGGCTCAATCTTGTGATACATCCCCCCCATTCAAGCTACGAGAGTGAAAGAGACAGGGCTGGCACTAAGCCAGACTGGCACCGACTTCAAACATACAGTAAGCCCAACCACAGCAGCTTACATCAGCCCGGCTGAAAGGAGAAGTAGAGGAGGACAGATGGATTGATGGAAATGAAAGTGGGAGAATTGATGACCACAGGAGAGTGTCTCAAGATTGAGTTTCAGGTCATTTCAGGTTGGTTGAGGCTGACCGGGTCTTTCTCCATTCCAGCTGTAGTTGTCCTTTGAACATGTTTGCGTTTGTAAATGTGCTCTCTCTTTTCTGACTCTGTGACTTTGGTTGACACTGTTTGCATAGAGAGTTGAGTATCTACCTCTGTGTGTTTGGTGTATCTGATAATAGACATGGAAGCAACCTGATAATTTGACACAATTTGTCTATGACTCAGCATGTATAGATTGAATGATTTATAAGCAGTGTTGACAGCTGTTGCTGTGAAAAGGTTTGTTTGAATTGCTGATTTTTCTAAAAAAAATCAAAAATTCTTACTAAACATTTGATATTATATCTTATGTTTATTTTTAAAGTGTCATGTATAAATGTTCACCTAAGAGAGGCATTTAATGTACAAATAATAAATGGTGTGATATGTAGTGCAATTTCATTTAATTTCTCACACTGTCTCTCTTGTCTCTCTGCAGAACTCCATCCGTCACAACTTGTCCCTCCACACGCGTTTCATTCGGGTGCAGAATGAAGGGACAGGGAAGAGCTCATGGTGGATGCTGAACCCAGATGGAGGGAAGATGGGCAAGTCCCCGCGCCGACGAGCAGTCTCCATGGACAACAGCACCAAATATCTAAAGAGCAAAGGTCGCATTAGGGGCAAGAGGGTTGGACGTCCTGGGATAGGAGCTGGGTCTGCTGTTGTGGGGCTCCAGGGTTCCCCTGACCATGGCAGCCCACCACGTAAAGGCCTCCCAGTTGCTGGAGGTACATCCGGGACAGATGGAGAGTTTGATGCCTGGACAGAACTTCACTCAAGGGCCAGTTCATCAGCCTCCACCCTGAGTGGGCGTCTGTCACCCATCCTTGCTGAGGGAGAACCAGAGGAGCCAGAGGAGGGAGGCCTTTCCTGTTCCGCCTCACCCCATCTCTACCCCTCACCGACCAGTGCCCGGTCCCCATCCATGGGGGCAGGGAATCGTTGTCCTCCCCTTGAGCAGTTGCCTCAGCTGGCTAACCTGACAGGTGCCATCAGTCTTGATGAACAGCTGATGGAGGATGGTTATCATCACCATCACCCACAGCAGCAACACCAACAGCATCCTGCTGTTGGGAGACATAAGCACCAAACCCCTGTCTACCACTACAGCTCTGGAGTGAAGGGGCAGAACTCCTATGGCATAAGTGTGTATGGTGCAGCAGGAATGGGGATGCTGCGCCACCACTCGCCCATGCAGACCATTCAGGAGAACAAGCCAGCCAGTTTTTCTGGAACCATGCGGGCATACTCCAGCACCAATGCCCTGCAGAGTCTGCTAACAGGGGGGTCAGTTGGGCAGCAATACTGTGCCAAGGACATGATGCTGGGACAGGAGAGAGAGAGCCATCCCATGATGGGCCAAGCTTGTAATGGAGTAAGCTCCAACCATCACACCCACCACCCTGGACACCACAATGGTCACAGCCACAGCCACAATGGACCGCTTAGTCACAGCTCAGCCCATAGCCATAACAGAACTCACAACCATACTCCTACTCATAATCACAACAATGTAACCAACCACAACTCACCTCACAGCCTCACTCACAACGGTCACAACCTCAGCCAGAGCCATAACCACACACCACCCGGGGCTCCAGCCCTGACCCCACGTGGCAACAGCAACCAGTTGCAGACCTACAGCCACAAAGCTCCCTACCTGTACAGTCCCCCCTCACATGCCCACCTCCCTGCCTCCACCACCCTGCCCCCAAACCCAGCAGGTATGCTTGGCATGCCCCAGGACTCCTGTCATGTAGCCACTGCTCCACACCCACACCCCCGTCACAACCATTACCCTGACCCACAACACCAAGGCATGGCAAATGGACTGTTCCACCATTGCCAGGGGATGGGGGGCAGTAGTGGAAATAACAATTACCATGGCTATCACCAACAACACCCCCATGAGAGACTACCAGCTGACCTGGACATTGACATGTTCCATGGCAGCTTGGACTGTGATATGGAGTCCATCCTCCTCCATGACATTTTGGACTCTGGGGAGGAGATGGACTTTAACTTTGACTGCTCCCTAGCTCAGGGTGTGGGCATTGGAATGGGGATGGGCATGGGCGTGACTGTGGGCATGGGAATGGGGATGAGCGGACTTGCTGGTCCACAGCAAGCTCATAGCAACCAGAGCTGGGTTCCTGGCTGAAGTCCAGGACAACACACCCTGCCCTCAGAAAGAACTACCCTACCCATAAAGCACTGTGCTCAACTGTGACATTCCTGACTTGACACAGAGACTATAGGACCAACACTCCTGTCTTTCTTTGTTGTCTTGACAATTCTTCTTTCACCCCCTCCTCTTTTGATCCCCTCCCCTCCCGAGAGATCTAGTTCATGTCACATTAGGTTTTTCCTCATATCAGCTATACTGTGATGACAATCTCTCAGCTGTGCTTGCCCAACATCGCTTCTCATCTAACATGAGAGCTGAACTCTCAATGCACTTTATTGCAAGTGGGTCACATCTCGCAGTGCAATGCATTCACTGAGCAGCTCAGGCAGAGCTTGGCATGTTTTGTTACAGTAGGTGGCTGCAGTATTTGACAGGAAAAAATGAGGAAATCACAAGTTGATAAAGTAATCTTGGCATTGAATTACATTGGACTCCTTTTCTCAAAGACTGTCATTGTCAGCAGTAGGGACTTTTTTTTCTACAAAAATAGATTTCTGATCTGAAAGCAGTTTAATGATAATGACATTCACATGCTCATCAGATCGAATTAATTATCTTAGATCAGCAGTCCTGTTATTTACAGCTTCACACATTCAGATCTTGGCACTTTGACTTTTCTATTGGATGTAAAATTTTGTTAATGCCCTTTTGACATTGTTTAGAGAATATTGTCAATACATCGTTAAATGGATTTTATCATCACTGGCTAGCATGCAATTCATTGAATTAAAATGTTGCATCACTTTGTCTCACCTGGGCTTCTCGTGCTAGTTTCTCTCTCTCTCTGTATCCCTCTCCCTCTCTCTCTCTGCCTGCCAGTGGAGACAAAATGACCATTCCTCACACCGAGCCATTAACGTAGCTTGATTGAAATTCAGCATCTTGCTTTTAATCTTCAAAGTGATGCGGCAGCGATGCGTCATTATTGAGAATGTAACGTGTTGTCCTCCCATCTCTCACCCCGGCCGTCCAGGCAGCCACTTGCCTCTCCGGCTTAATGTGCCAAGAAAGTGAGACAAAACTGTGATTAACGCCAAGTCACTCTGCCTGCTGTCCTGCTCTGAGGAGGCCAATGTCACTGACCGCTTGCCTGCTCACAGAGGGTACAAATGGAAAAGATGGAGACAAGGATAGAACAAAAGTCTGTTGTTACAGTGGGATCAATCACCAGCCTCAGTTTCCATGCTGTTTGGGTGTGTGTGTCTGAAAACAGGTAGTGTATCTGTATTGTAAATCATGCTCATTGTCTGTATTTTGTGTTTCCTTGTTCCCATGTTTTCATTGCTTATACCCTGAGCTTCAAACACTTCAAGCAGTGCAAAGAGAGAGATTTAAGGAGAAAACAATCAGCCAATCTGAGTGGCATAATTCTATGTCAAACAGGGTTGCAAAGCCCCACAGCCAATCGCATCCCCTTTTTGTGTGTTTATTCTGTTGTCTTGTAGTTGTTGTTGTATTGTTGAAATTTTAAGGGCCAACAAGGACAGCACTGAAATATCTATGGAAGGATTGATGGAATTCAATGGTGAAATGATGTTGGTAGTGCAGTATGACCTTCCTTTGCTCCAATACTGTGCACCCTCCCACATGTGCTCCGCTCAGTTGTCTCTGTGTTTGTGAGTGGGGGGAGTCTGAAGATTGTTTCTCACTGGCCTTGGGAGAGAAAAAAAGAGGACACCCCTATTCTTTAGTTCCCTCTAGGAGACTCACTGCGTTTGGTCTGTACCAAGTACGGCACACAAAGGTATAAAAGAGGGTTAAGGGTGGGGTGGGGGTTATTGTTACAGCCAAAGGTCAAGCACGGCACAGACTATCAGACCCATTACTGAGGTAAATACCTTTATTTCAGGGCTTTTAGCCGCACTGGTTCCAGTTAATCTCTGGGTGGAAAATGTGTGGAATTTTCTAAGCAAATGGGCCTCACAGAGCAGTTATGTTAAAAACCTGTGCTACAGACATTAGCAATGCCCTGCTATTGGAAAGAAAGCTATATATGATGTCTAATTTTCCTATATTTATTTATGAAAGAGATTGGTCTTTGTCACTCCTAAATGTGGTAGTTGTTTAAGTCAACTCCTATCCCTTCCTCTTTTTTTCTCTGTTTTTTAAGATGTCACTCTCCCTTTTCCCCTTTTACTTTTATTTTGTACAAAATCTATATATTAAGAATATTGTATAATAGTTTTTAAAATCTCAAAAGAATATCAGTTTTGTTGTCTATTTCTTTTTTAAGAGAATGTATCTCATCATCTGGTGACTGTTAAATAAATGAAATTAAAAGAAAGACTTCCTTGTCTTATCTCATTTGTGTGACTATGACCATAAAGATACATTTGTTATTCATGAAAACACAACAAAGTGACCTTTTCCTTATAATTCAGAGACACAGAAGTGGGTTTTCCTAAGCTTACTTGTGCTTGTCAAATGCTGTTTCTCTCATGTGCTTGTACACAGTAGCTGCCAAGATGAATGAATGTGTGCTGCTTGTGAATTTATTTCTTTATTGCCCAGCTTGTATCATTTTTAAAACATAAGTCCTTTCACACATGCAGACAACCCCTCTTGGCAGTCGTGTTTGACCAGGACACCGAGTCTCTGCGTGGGAGGCAGGAGGAATGGGCTGTATGAATGAAAAATAGGGAAAAAAGTGCCTTCACATATGTCTGGAAGCATCACTTGTGTTTCAGACTCTGCTTGAGAAAGAAAGAGAGAAATGTATGTGTGTGCGTGCGTGCATGTGTGTGCAAGAGAGAAATAGTTCATGATAGACAGACAAAACATGTAGGCACCCAGACAGCCAGACAGAGTTGGCAGGATTGGATTAATAGGTGTGTATATATGTGTGTGTCTGTCTGTGTGTCATAAGGCTTGTTATGGCCTATGAATCGGTATAGGTTGGTCACAGCTGTCCCAGTCCCATTGGAGGCGTTTTCACAGGAGGAGTGTGCAGCACTACAGCGCCATACTGCCAGGCCCCAGGGGAGTCCCCGCCTCTACACTCACGCAGACATGTACACACACACAGACAGACACCACACATGCACATTCACACACATACATTTTAAAATACCACAAATTCACACATTCACACAAAGAGGCACAGTTATGAAACCAAACGCACCAACATGCACACACTCAAACAATCATTTCTCACTTAGATGTACAGTTTTAATTGACTCCACTTGGCAAAGCCTCTCTGCAGGGAGACAAGTGAGAAGTGGAGGGAAAGGTGTGGAGGGAGGAAAGCAGGCAGTGTATATTAAAAGCTAAAGTGCCTGACACAAAAACACACAATTAAAATGTGTTTTTGTAAGCATTTTTGGGGGTCTGATGAGCTCAAACACGGTCCAGTAACTTTATAAGATGTTTCATAATTTCACAATTAGACCAAACTGAGTGTGATTGAGTGTAAGTGAGACTAGGAGTCTGGCGTACGGCCAAAGTCTCACTCTTCCCTGCCTTTCTCCTGAGAGAGATAGAGGTTGAGGTAGACAGGAAGGCAGTCCAGTCCAGGTGCTGTGCCTCGGGGATGGTCTGCTCTTCTGTTCCTCATTATCAGCGAGTGAGAGAAGCTGTGTTACAGTGTCATTATTCATCCACTCAAGCATCTGGGAGCAGGTCCTTCTTTACTTGGCCCAGTGATATCACTGTAGAGACCGCCCTTGGAGCTAAAGGCTGACTGGGGACACTGCTAACTGCTAACAGACAGAACCACCCAGGCAAGGCTCCAGGGTACAGATGTCCTTGAGTGCTTATGAGGATTCAGCAGTTCTCACTTTCCGGCCGAACTGCAAAGTGAAAAAATGCTATACTTCCAAAATTCAATTGTTCATAAAAAGTATTAACTCACCAATATACAGAAAGGGGGAGTTTGATGTACTGCCTCCAGAATTAATGCTAAGACTTATTCTCAGCTACTGCAGCCACTGTGAAAATAAGCTTTAATAATCATCTTTATAATCTTTGCTATCTTTATTAATAAATAACTTTCCAAAGCATTGTTTCAAAGCCATTTGAAAAAATAGAGAAGAACAATGTAGAAGAAAACAGTCATTGCATACATTCAAGGCTATAACTTTTAAGATGTAACTAAGCTCCAAAGATGCTTAAACAGATGTTTAAAATCAATCGATCAAAAATAAATCCCACATGGTATCTTTTAATGGAAAAACAGATTACACACCTCTTTTAACTTGTCTGAATTACTCTAAGAATGCCAAATGATGCTGACATTATCAACTCCACATGGAAAGAGTTCATGGGGGACACCAATGGACCACCAAAAGAGGGCTCCTGCTGTCTAAGCTGTTGAATTTGGGGATGACAGTTTGAAGTTTAGAAGCTAAAGCCAGCAAGTTGGATTGAAGGCCACAGTGAGATTTAAAAGAGTATAAATTTGAGCACTGCACTTGTGCTTTTGCTAAAATAGGGCCAAGAGTAGTTTTAGTGCTCTGCATGGATTTTGAAGTTGTAAAGTTATCAGAACTATAAGCCTGGTTACAGAGGACAGTTTTAGAGACAGGTACAGTTACTGGGATCCAGGGATTGAGACAGCATTTCTTAGTGAGGTGTTAAACCATCAACGATTCAATGAGAATGGAAAATACAGACAGCAAAGAAAACTCTGTAATGGACAAAATGATGTCATTGACTAAAAATTAGTAGAGGACTGTTGAAAAACTTTGTGGAGCCCAGGTCTGGAACATTACAGCAACATTCATACTGGGGGCAGACAGGTGTCTATGGGAGAGGTTATAATCTGGAGACATCAAGTAATCATTCATGACATACAGGGCATTTTTAAAGACTTAATGGCTCTAAATGAAACTAGTATCACATTTTCATATATGTTATTCCAGTAACTCAAGTCATGAAAGGCATGAGAGGCTCTATAAACTATACCGCAGAGGAGTCTTTGCATCACTTCAGATGGCTTACATTTCATCACATCGATGTAAACAAACCTTAACCGCATCAGCAAACATTAATAA
Source organism: Scomber scombrus (assembly GCF_963691925.1). NCBI lineage: Eukaryota > Metazoa > Chordata > Actinopteri > Scombriformes > Scombridae > Scomber > Scomber scombrus. Next base: position 21,954,809 of record NC_084976.1, on the reverse strand, counting down.
CTTGGATTCAGTTGTTGTCTGCTGTTAGTCCATGTATTAAAAGACCTGTCAATCAATTTGGGATAGCAGTTTCCAGTCTATGCTTCGAATTTTGGTTGTCGGACTACTCTTCTGTTTGTATTTGAATCAAAGACTGTGTCTTAGAATAAATAAATAAATTAAATCCCATACTTTATCAGTTCAGAAATTTTAAGACTTAAAGAATAAAAAACCATGTAGCTTTCTTATAATTGAGGTTTTGGGATATCACTGCATCAACTATGCAATTTCTTGTGGGCTGTTGCTGAAAAATAGATTGAATATCTTTCCAAGATAAAGATAAGCTTGATGACATTATCTGTCCTTAATGAGAAACAAATTGATTTTATCATTCTAAAAAAGAGATCTTGTTACTTGCTGCTAAATTCATGTTTTTCAGTGCAATGATATCTTTATGCTTCATAGTTGCTTGAAGGCTTATATAGAAATTCTCTGTCATTTGGATCCAATAAAAGCTATGATGCACTGAAGCTATGTAGTGGGAGTGCAGGAAAATGAATACTGGACACAAAATACACATCGTCCCTGACTCCCTGTGAAGGTGTGAGGTGTAGCCTAGAGAGCAGAAAACTGCTTTAAACCAGAAGGCAAATGTTCAAGACCTGAGCATCCACACAGGAGTTTCCCTGAAAAAGACAGTGAATCCCAACATACTACAGGTTACCTACCAGCTCTGTGGTGTGGGGGATGGATGGGCTTTCTGTGCAGTGACCAATGGAGAATACATAGAAAAAGAAAATACAGTCACAAGAGATGCAGTCACATTCAGGTTGAGATGTACCGTAAAGCAGTACAGCCTCATGAAATCTGCCCCAGGACTGGGATGTACCAGTTATTTGTAAATCCAACTCCAACTCCAACTTCCTTCCTAAGTTCTCAAAATAAAGATTTGCTAAACCTGGTGGCACCATTTGAACTTAAGACATGTCTTAGCTACTAAGGAGTTTGTGAAAACAATGTGTACCCATCAAATCAAAACTCTCCACTGTAGCATCACAAACTGTAGAATAGCTTTTAAAACTAAGAGAAAGAGCCAAGAGATATATTAAATATAAATAAAAATTAAATTAAATTAAAAATCCTTTGTAAATGTAGGTATTACATGAAGAAATGTGTACATAGGGGAAAATATCTGATTTATCTAACCAAACAAATGTTATTACATAACTTAGTCTATAACATTATAGACATAACACGTTGTTATTTGAAGTATGTTACGTATTTTGTGAAATATAATCAACAGATCTCAAAAGTAATGACATGGGCAACTGTAAACTTTGACATCGTTAGTTATTTTCTCAGAAAAACAAAAAATGAACTATAAAATCATCTCATCTGTAAATGTTTATAAAAAAATAATACGGATTACATGATAAAGTTGAACATCCCGTGGGTACCCAGGGCTACAGACTTTATCCTGATTAGAAGAAAATGACCTACCAGGAAATCCTCCAATATAGCTCTCCTTGTGAAGGGTCTATATGCATTCTTGCAGGCCTACATGACGCCCCCCCTTACTCCCAACCCTAACGATCTCACTGTTCATGACTTCACCTAATCAAATGGGTATGCTGTGTAGATACTGTGAGTCTGCAGGTAGACCTACCCTACTCTCCTTTGCATGTTATTACACCAATCACTGTCCTTAATGAATCCAACCGTTCACCCTCCCACCTCTCTCCTCCTATCCCTGTTTAACCCTCCTCCAGTGCAAACAGACAAGACAGATGTAATCAGATCTTTTCCCTTCTCCACCACTGATCCACTCATCAGGAGTGGGAGAAGAGAAGAGGTAGATGTGTGTGCAAGGGTAGGGGGTGACCTAAAGTGGTGATGACACAATTAATGTCAAATTAATGCTCATCCTGAGTGTCTACATCACCTCATCTCCCTGTGTCTCTCCCCGCCCTCACCTTGCTGCCTCTGTCTTTCCCTCCTCGCTCCCTCCTTTATTTTTCTTCCAACACACATCCAGCCAGCCTCACCCATCCCTCCCTCCTCTCTCGCTCCTATCTAACCGCACGTGGCCTAATCTCATACATGGGGGTGGGAGCTCATCTCAGTGTTGTTCTGGTGTGCTGCATCTAGCTTAGCTCACTAGCACACAGAGTATGATGTGGAGTGCTAATAGGGGCTGGAGGGGTGGGTGTGGAGGGGTGGTGGAGCGGGAGTCCTGATTGGTGTCTCTAATTACGGCTTGATACTAAAGAGTAATTAATGAGTTTGTGGCCGATGGCAGCAGCTTTGGAGCGTCAGACTCGATCGCAGGAGATAAGAGCTGTTTGTTCCGAGGCCATGAAGGATCCCACGGGGCACAGATACATTCTTATTCTTTATTTGGATCCCCATTAGCTGCTGACAAGGTAGCAGCTCTACTCTTCCTGGGGTCCACACACACAAGA
>NC_084976.1:21929868-21949868 GCF_963691925.1 Scomber scombrus | reverse complement strand
AATGGACCTGGAGTCTAATTAAATAAACTGATCTTTAGTCTGTTATTTACTGGTTAAATAAGTGAGACCTGTCGATTAGTGGGCTGTTAAACTGTTTCCTTAAAATTAGGTAAAATTTGTGCCAGTGCAGTAAAAATATCCCAACCTGTCTCTAATGCAAATCAACTCTCAGTTTCCAGTTATTCTAGTCTCAGCTTGTCTTATCCTTGCAGATTTCTTTTGAAAACTGGTTAAACATGTGGTTAAAATATTCTCATTGCACTGGTGGTTTCTTTTACTTTTTAAAAGGAAAATAAGGTTTTCAGGACTCTGTTATAGAAAAAAAAGATTTCATAAGGTGGAAAATTGTATGTTATCACAAAAGAATTGACATGCAGTAAGTATCTATGGTGTTACTTTGGTGGATTTGGCACGAGTATGTTTATATGAAATATAAAGGCAGCTTAGTGGCTAATGGAGAGAAAAGTGAAGATGGATGCTGGGAAACATGCATAACTGTGTACATCGGGTGACTTTGCCGGTGGAGAGGTCCCAGCAGAACAACAGAGGTCCCCCTGGTGTTGGTAGGGGTCCTTGTGTTGGCGCTCCGCCATGGGCCTGCCTATCAGGCAACAGAAAGGAGCCTCTGCAAACAGAGTGTGTATGATGATGGGATTGGAGGGCAGATTTTATTTTATTTTTTAAATTTTCCGTGAGCCTGTGTGAGTAGAGCCCTAACAGGCAATCACAGTGAAGGAGGATGTGTGTGTGTGTGTGTGTGTGTGTGTGTGTGTGTGTGTGTGTGTGTGTGTGTGTGTGTGTGTGTGCGTGCGTGCTTGTGCGTGTGCATGTGTGTGTGTGTGTTTGTGTGTGTGTTTGTGTGTGTGTGTGTGTGAGGGCATCCATCATAATATGGTCTGCCTAGGGGCCAGTTTCTCACACACTCGAATTATAGATATAGCACTGACAGTAGCACACACTGTCACTCAGAAATGTCTGCACACAGTATATACACAAACAAGAGTGAACACACAGTCATTCCCAGCAAAATCCAGGTCTGCCAGTGTACCCGACACACACTCACACACACACTCACACACACACACACACACACACACACACACACACACACACACACACACACACACACACACACACACACACACACACACACACACACACACACACACACACACACACACACACACACATGCATTGCCCATGCAATTCACTTTAGAGGCACATACTGCTTCTACACACCTCCTAGACACACACCCTTCAGACATGTACACATACACAGACATACAAACACACAAGTTTACTTATGTCACTTTGGGTACATTACATAGACTGACATTCATTTTCTGCAGACGTATCCTAGCCAGAACCATAACCACTACTTGCCTAACCTTAACCCTTACCCTAACCTTAACCTAACCCCAACTTTAACCACTGACCCAAAGATGAGCTTGTTCCAACAGTTTGTCCCCAACTGGACAAGCTGTCCTCAAGTAACTGATGTTTAGTGAAATTTGTCCCTGAAAGTATCCTATGACAGACAGAGACACACACACAAACCTTGCCTCTCGCTATTCCAGCATCAGCAGCAGTCGGCATGCAGACAGGGGTACAGTGTGTAGTACAGTGCAGTGTGGTGGTGGTGGTGGTGGTGGTGGTGGTGCTTCTGTGCTGAGAGGAGCAGTCCAGTCTAGACGGAGGCGATAGACATCTCATTAGGCTCTCGAATGCTTTCCCTTCTCTACAGCACCCGCTGGCTAGCAGCCTGTCCTCACTCTGAGGGCCAGGACAGAGAAGAAAGAAGGGAAAAAGATGAAGAAAGGTGGGAGAGAGTGAGGAGAGTAAATGAGAAATATGGGGGGAGGAGGGGACAGTGAAGGAGGGAAAATTAGACAATGATAATAGCAATAATAGTCTTGATCCTCCAGGAGGCCCACTCCCAGAGGCTCCTTCTTTCGCTCTCTCTCTCTCATGCTCCTTCCCTCCTTCAGTCCCTCTGCTGCCCTCCCTCCTATCTTCCCTCCTGCTGCTGTTTCACTCTTAATTAATTTCTCACTACTCACCAGAGCCCAGAGCTGCAGCTCTCCTCAGCTGGCCTCTGAGACTACTCTCAGATCAGTGTTCCCGTTGCCTCACAGCCACAGCGGCTCATCTCTGCCTGTGCCGCGTTTGGCTTCAAATCAGTGCTGAAGGTAGGCCCACACCGTGACATTGCCATGAGGGATGGATCTGCACTTAGATCAGTTTCACTTGCATGAGTCACTGTTAGGCTATCTGCTCTGTCAGTCCATTAGGCTTTACGGGGGTCAGCTGATGTGCTCTTCGGTGTGCGGCAAAGTCAAATGGCCTTCACTCAAATCGGATTATTTTCTTCCATAACCGCAAACCACAGTGTGACTTTTTGAACTATCCATGTCATCTGCATGCCCATGTTGGTGCTTGTGTAGAGAATTACAAAGAAAGTGCACTTGAAGACACAAACTTTTCACAAGATGTTTCTTGTACTGACTTGGTTACACTTAAAACATCAAAAAAATGTGCCATATATTAATGGAGTTTATTTTCATAGTTTGTCTATCTTTCTAATCTGTATATTGCAATTTAATACAATAAGTTATAAGAAAAACACAGTGACAATGCTATGAAAAAGTCAGACATGGCAAGAAACGAAGCCTCAAGTTTTTTTCACAAACCCCTAGCTTAGTCAAACTTGTTTGGAAGAGACAATGGTCCATTTTTATCCAAATTATCCATTTTAGTGGTTCCCAACCTTTTTGAACTGCAATGAAGAAATGTTTACTGGTGACCCCAAATGGTGGCTTATATTGCCTTCGCGTGGACATGATTGGTGAGTAACTTTTTCATTCCCAGATTGTTTCATTTGAATGAAAGGGACCCTGAAGAGGTTAAAATATAATCTATTCTACAAGAAAAGGGAAAATATTAAAACAGACAAAAGGAATTAATTTAATTTACGGAAAGAGTCATAAATATTAGATTAGTCTCTAATTGTAGGGCTGGTGGTTTGATCCATGTTCCAAGTGTCTTTGGGCAAGACACTGAACCCCAAATTGCTCCCAATGGGTCAGACCAAATGCCTGGCTGTCACTGAGGTGAATAGGAGGCAAACTGTACAGTGCTTTGTTCTACTACGAGTGTTTTTCTTTTTTATGCCATTAAGCACCTTGTGACCCCTTAGTTTTATCTTGTGTCGCCTTGGGGGTTCCCAACTTCACACTAGCAACATCCATCACAATTTACAAACTGGCTCCCTGGTTCAAATTTACCTACCTTACTTGTCGTAGTTGTCCGTGAACACAGTTTCCCTGTGTAGTGAAGGATTGTGTCCAACATTTTGGGTGTGCTCTCTTTGGTTTTTCTTTTTTTACTTAAATTTGTATATCTAGCTAAACTGTTGGTCTGTTTACAACCCATCTGACTGTCTGACTGTTGACTTCTTCCCCAGACAGAGCTTGTCCGAGGTAACAAGCTGAATCATACATCAAAAACGAATTGTTGGGCCTGTTCAATATACCTTTACCTGAACAAATACATTTTATATTTGCTTTCATCAGCAGCATCTAAACACACACATACACATCCCTATACATAGCCCTCTGACCTTTGCCTTCCTCCCTTATTCCCAGGCCATTGTAGTCTTTGCCAAGGGCATACACTAAAATGCTCACTGAAGCTCTTTCTGCTAGCCACCTAGTGCATCAAGAAAAGAGGAAGGGGCCCTGAACTAAGATTTAACACCACCCACACACATATATTGTATATACCCCCGAGCAGCCAGTCTCTTCCCTTATCAGAAGTTGAGATTCCTTTATTCCTGAGATTCCTATTGCAGTAATTGTTCAGTGAGTTGCAAAGATGGTAGGACAAAAAAAAAGAAAGAAATTCAGCAGACATTCTCAAGGTCGCCCTGCAGTGTGTATAAAGCAAGAGATAGAGAAAAGAGAAAGAAAATGCATGGGTGAGCTCTAGGGCCAGATGTGTATGTGACCTTCCTCAGGGGAACCAATCACTATTGGCCTTTAGGTTTGACCTTTAACCCCCAGGGCCACCAATTGGGCCACAGACTAAATCCTCTCACAAACATGGTCGACAAAGCTCATTTGCTGCTGAAGAAAGCTGATTTCTTGCCCATGCATATGCTCAACTGGGTTTTGAACAGTGATTTTTCCATCTGTGCAAGTGTACGACAGAGAGGCAAAGCATCTTTGTGCAGCAGTTCAGTGGGATAAAAGGAAACGTCATTACTCATAGCGATGTGTCCTTGGATTCAAAGTGATTAAGTCTAAAGTCTGACTAAACCTGAACAGTTAAATAAGTCTGTTTACATCGCTCAAGCTAAAAAACTTGATTTCTCTCAACAATCATGTTTTTTTGTTCATGTAAATAAAGCCATCGTCTCTCTCACTCCACCCTCTGTTCTGGCTTCCTTTTTCACTTCTTTTTTGTCCACTCGTTTCAATATTACACTCAGTTATGCTTCCCTTTGGCTGCTTGGAGTTTTCTGTCCTGTTGATAAATCCTCATTTACTCCTCTCCTCTCCTCTGCTGCCTTCTCGGGTTAAATGAGCCACAAGGGAGCATCGGACAAGCTATAACCTAGCAGCAGGAGCTTCCAGCTGGGTTAAGAAGGGGAAAGAGGGGGTGAGGCATAGAGACAGTGGCTTCTCCTCATATAGATAGCAAAAAGCTGGGCTTACAGTGATAGAACCTGATGCTTAAAGTCAAATGTGTTGTTTGTTTGACTACACTTTAACTGAAAATGTACTCTTCTCCCACTTTCTGTGCTCTTTTTTCATCTTGTTCTCTTCCAATATTTTCCACATAACACGCACACTCAAATTTCAGTAATGTAAACATCATATCCTTGTTTTAGAAACCTGGGTAAAATCTTTTCCCAGCTTTTAGACATCCAAATATACTAACTGGATTATTCAAGATACCATGAAATATAAAAACCTTATCCAAATTTCTGATCATCGCTCCTTGAGTGAGTAATCAACTGGATATGATAGTTTATATAATGATGACAGCTGGATACTGAAAACTTGGAGGGTAAGCTGAGTATCACTTGGAGCTCTCCTTTTCCTTAAGAGGAGCAAAATCCAGCAGACAGTGTAAAATGCTGCGGAGTCCACCTGTTTCTACAATTATTGAGAGAACTCAGTCTGTACTGACATTACTCTTACAATGATGGTTTGAGGTCAAGGGGACTGACAGCAGACAGAAATATAGCTGATGATAGTCACATACAGGGAAATCAATAACATATATTACTCTGTGCCCAAAAACATTCATAAATATACCAATTAGTCACCTTTTCTGAATATCCTTTCTTTTTGTCCTTGTTCAAATCTTTAGCCTTTCAGACCACAAAGTAGTCACCTGATGCCCGATGCCCCATTTCAATGGGAAGAAACCACTGGGATGACTGTAATGAAAATCCCATGACCAACGGCAACCATACTTTTGGGTCCTTACTCTAACCAGAACTACACTGAGCCCAAAAATCTGAACTGGAACCTACAGTTACCAATTCAATCCAAAAAATACCTAGACATTGTATGTACAAAAAACTATTAATTTAAATATTATTGTGCTTGCTGGCATGAGACTATAGCCTAAACTGTCACTTTTAATGTATAATCCTTTGTCAGTCAGTATAAATCAGATAATCAGTAGAATAATATAATATGTTCTAATAGAAGCTAATAGGATTGAGGCAGTCATTGAGCCCATGAGCTGAGCCGTCTGCCTCCTGTAGTGAAATTACACTATCTTCATAGGCCTATATATCTCCTGTGTTGACACATAGGAGATATACTTAGAAAGGTAGTGGCAGGAGGTACAAATCCATATAATTTGGACTATTCTCTATCACCCAAAAATGTGAAGCTTCTTGTACCTTTAGTTATAAATTCACACATCACTCAGGTCTTAAGATAATGACATTTGAAATTAATATATATAAAAAGGTAGAGTTGCTAATCTGGGATCATTATGTTTGATGCAGTTTTACACGTACAGTATTTGCTACCATTTAATGTTTTATGACAAGCCTACCTTGCCATCTGTGCATCATGAAAACCATGATAAATGTTAACATCTGACTTGAGTGTGGTATCCCGTGGGATTTTTTATTCATTCTCCATGTTTTCACATTTAGAATAACACCATTATCACATTCATGAAATCACATCAGATCAAACTGCTGTCGAGAATACCCTATGGCATCACGTTCATTATGGTTTGAAAAGCTCCGAAGTGAACCTAAATCAGCCTTCCTATTGTGTATTGGGAAGAAGGGGGGAGGAGGGGGAGGGGAAAGGTAAGGGGTTCGATGGTACAGGCCAAGCATGAGCAGACGAGCAGGCCAAGTAGACAGGGACTGCTCCCCAACCTCCCACCCGTGAACACTGACACTAATTGAGAGGTCTATGAAATATAGATGATCTCTGCAGTGGACCCCCCCCCCCCACACTCTCCCTCTCCTCTCCACTGTTCCTCACGTCCTCTGTCTGCCTGCTTGAGTGACTCGAGATCAAGATTGCATGCAGACGCAGTGTTGGCATGCGCATGCCCCACTGCACCCTAGGTATATCAGAGATGGTCCAATGGACACAATCGGTCAGCCCAGTCGGTCAGTGTGTGTTTGTGTGTGTGTGTGTGAGACTGAGAGAGAGTACACAGAGGGATGATGCTCAACTGAATATGTAGGACTGTAATACAGAAATGAGCACAGGGAAAAGCAGCTTAGAGTGTATCATGAGTGTCTGCGTATAATATGTTAACCTCAGAAAGGGCATCTTGGTGGTGAAGGGTTGAGGTGGGCAAGAATTTGGTGGAATAAGAAGTAAACCTGATACATATGACCCAAAGGATGAACTCAGATGTTGATCAATTTAGATGACTAATGAGTGGCAGACCAGGCTGTGTGAAAATGTTGCCCACAAGCCTAAACATGCTGCAGCAACTAAACCCCAAAACACCACCTTGTTTTGGTTGCCAATCAGTCATTTTGAATGAGCAAAATTAATTTCCATTGAAGTGATCTTTATGTAGGTTGGAGGGAAAAAGGAAAGGATGTGGAGGTCAGGGCAGTGGATAGTCTGACTTTCAAGAGAGTATGTCCTATAACAGACCAACGTGAGACAGTGCATATTAATAAACATTACTGTAAATATGCCAGAATTAGACCAAAGGCTAGTTTTCATTTGTTGTCCCTGGCCAGGTGTTAGTTGTCAGCCTAAAATCAAGAAACACATTTAAATGTAATGTTTGTAAGACATATCAAGTACAGTTAATACAAAACAGAAATAAGCATAACACAATAAAAGCAGAGAAAATTACAGATGAACAAAGTAACAAACAAACAGTTACAGAACAGTTTCACAAGAGCAGACATAAGCAATACCAGATGTGAGCTGTAACTGTAACCATCCCTGATTTAAATGAACCTCACTGCTGTGACTGGAAACTAGCTTTTATAATAAATTTAAAAATATTTTTGGAAGATTAGCATTAAAATATGTCAGTGTCAATTTGGTGATAGTCTAGATAGCTAACTAGCTTGCTACAACGTTCAAACTGGCTTCAGCCCCTCATGAAAAACAGCAAAGCTGTCTCACTGCAACTGACTTTTTGTCTGTGACATGCAGCTTTGGCCTTTTTAGCACAATATCATATATATATATAGTCATATCTGGGACCCTTTAACTAAGTTTCTGGTTTGTAAACAAGTCAACATTAAAATGTCAGCTGGAGAGGACGATTTCAACCAACTCATGAAGATGAGCTCAGCTGAAAGATCCCCAACATTTTTTAAGGCATAAGAAAATATTCTGCATTGAATTGTAATGTATTCCTGATGTGTATTTCTGAAAAAGTTCAATTACCTTGTAAAAAATTCTTCTTGAACTAAAAACATCAACTTAAACAAACAATAAAGAAAAAAAACACATTTTTCAGTGGAACTGCCATTCAGACATCTTATAATATCTGGTATTTTTCTTCATTTTTCTTCATTTAATCACATATGAAACAGATCATGTTGGATGACAATCGGATCTTTCCAAACAAGGTGAGGAGCACAATATAGCACTTAAGTGGAATCATCCTACAATAAGGTGAGCAATGAGGCTCCACAATAGCTCCATGTGTGAATTCAGAAAATCTGTTCGGAGTCAGTCGTCTAGCGGGTGCTTGGCCTTATAGTTCTGTGTGCAGTGTAGTGGGTGGAGGTTAGGGTTAGAGGTTAGTCTATGAAGGTCTTCACAACTTTAATTATACAAACATGTTTTCATGTGTGTGTTTGACTTTAGAGAGAGCACAAGGAGATGGAGAGGTCACTGACTTGCCCCGCAGTTGCAGAGGAAATGTTCAAAGGCCAAGGGTAGAGGACAGATGAAGGCTTGTTGCCACTGTGGTTACTTTTAGGGTATTCGCAGCAAGACCACATTCAATTGGAATTATAACCTTATATATCAGGTCTTTTTCTTTCTATTTTTTCCCAGTGTTTCTCCATTCTCTCTTTTGTCTTTAGTCATGTTGTAGTCTCATTTGCATTATATGTTTCCTCTTAATTTCCCTTGAGTCAACTTAAATTCAGATCAAATAAGTTCTGTTCACTTAATTGAATTTAATTCAAATAAAGCAGTTATTTTGAAATTATTTTATATGGACATTACAGATTTATTTTAAGTACCCTCCACTCATGCGTTTTGCTTATTTAACATCAGTTGGATTTTCGAGCGTCACCGTGAAGAATGATCTATGTGGAGAGTTTGACACTAGAAAGCTGTTTTCATGTCTACCTCCTGATGGGGGAAAGTTTCTCTGTGCCCCCTCGACAGCTCTAACAACCATGCAAGATTATTGTTTATGGACATTTCATCAGCCTTCAACACCATACAGCCACATCTGCTCGCCCAGAAGCTCACAGGCAGGTTTGGCTTGGACAGTGATGTTGTTGGCTGGATTCTACACTTCCTCACATGCACAAAGAGTGAGAGTAAATGGTCAATTTTCTTAGCTGTCCGTGAAATCCATTGTTTCTCCCCATGTGTCCCGTCTCCTTTACTGTATATATTGCACACTAATGACTGCTGTAGCATGTATGAAAACCATCACACCTTGACGTTTGCTGATAGTGGGTAAACAGTGAGGGAATTTCCCATGGTCCTGTTGTTGACTGTTTTTCATTGGTGTCATGAATCATTTTTGGTACTGAATGTGTCTAAGACTAAGGATATGTGTATTAATTTCAGACATTCTCACCCATCTCCTGTCAGTGCACTGATTGATGGCAAGAATATAGAAATAGTGGAGTCCTACAAGTATTTGGGAGTTATACTAGACAATAAAATTACATTTGAGAGTAAGAATGACATGAAGTACAAGAAAAGCCAGCAGCATCTCTTTTGTTTATGGAAACTCTCTAAGTTCCAGGTTGACGGGACCCTGATGACAATGGTTTTTTATCAATCTTTTATTGAATCTGTGTTCTCTTTCTCCTTTATCTGCTGGTGTCACTTTATCAAGGTAAAACACAGAAATGTACTCAATAAGGTGGTTAATATCTGCAGCAAAATAACTGGCACTACACAGGAAACTCTGCAGGATCTTCACAACACACAGTTATATAAGAAAGCAGAATCCACACTGTGTGATTGTTTCCACCCTTTACATCAACAGTTTCAGTTTCTGCCATCTGGTACCCTCCTCAGACTTCCGCTAGCTGAAACCAACAGATACAAACACGCCTTTATACCCTCTGCCATCTCCCTCCTAAATTCTCAGGAGGAAAAGGTATTCATTTGCATAATGTTTCAACTTATTGATTTTTTATCTTTTTAATTGGCTGAGTATTTTTACTGTGTATTTCTGTTTTTTGGTCTTAGTGTTTTATTTATGTGTCCTGTGTTTTATGTGTGCTAAATGTATGTGTCCCTCCACTGCATAACCCATTGCCTAAATGGGGACACATCAAGTTCTTGATTGATTCATGACTATGAACATAACTTGTGACATCACAACTTGCTTGGAGCCAAACGGGTCCAGTGGGCAATTTACACAAGTGTGATGTGGAAACTTCACACTTTCAGTGCACAAACACTGGTAACAGACTTTTCAGTTAAGTAGGAGACCTCTATCCTGCAGTTAAACTTTTTAAAAGAAAAATCTTTGCATATTCATAGATTCTGGATTTTTCAGTGAGGAAGTAAGAGAGGTCATTGAAAGGATTTTAACAAGGTAACTGAACTTTTCTTTTGATGGAAAAAAACACATTTTCAACACAAATTATTATTCAAAGCAGAATATTTTTGTATGTTGTAAAACATGTCTGGAGGGGATCTTTAAACATTTATCTGAAAGGAGTAAAATTAATTATTAGAATTCTAAAAATCTGTATTTATCTGGCAAAATGTACACACACACACACACACACATACACACACACACACACACACGCATGCACGCACGCACACAAACACACTGTACATTCCCTGCTGTCCCAGCTTTCGAGAGTTCCTGGAGAATGTTGCTTACTATCAGCACTTTGCCTCAGTTGTCAGTCGTCTCCCTGCTCTCTCCAATGGCTGGCTCACACACAAGTGGGAAATTGTGCTTCTGTGTGAGTGTGTGTGAGTGCAGGTTTTGTGTGTGTGTGTGTGTGTGTGTGTGTGTGTGTGTGTGTGTGTGTGTGTGTTTGTGTGTACGTGCTCTCCTGCGCAGATGCACTTGACTGTTAGAGTACATGTGTGTTTGTGCATGATCAGCTGAAAAGCCTGGCGTCACTCCAAGGAACAATAGTGGGTGTAGCTCAGAGAAGGAGCTGATTCTGTGTGGAAATGGGATATCTTAGTTTCCATGGAATACCCGTGTTCAATTTGCCCTTTTTGAGATAATAAGTGACATAAGCTGACATCGGGGTCAGCCGCACAGTCAATTGTAGAGCGATGGAAAGCCATTCTGGCCCACTCCAGCGGTGTTAAACCCCTTTAAATATCATTATCTCCTTCATCGGCATTTGCAATGTATTTTCCACCAAAATGTCACATTATAATTTGTGAGAGTCCAAATCAGCCATACTTTTCTTTACAGGTGAGTGTGAGAAAATCAATGAAGTGAGCTACAGAATAAAGTCAGGGCATGGGAGAAAGAGTGAGAGAGCAAGTACTTGCTGGGAATGTACTTTCTTAGTGTCCATTAACTTTTATTTACTCTACTTTGTCTCTGTATCTATTTCTCTTGCTTGTTGTCTGCCCCCCCTCCCTATTTATGTTATGGATTCTCCATGTAGGCATATGAGCAGTAGACTAATGTAAATTCAAATATTCCAGTGCTCTATTCCCTTTTCCCTTATTGCCCAAAGTATATATATATATATATATATATATATGCCTGTTTATATGTTGTATCAAATCAGGGGAAAAGCTTTTATTAACCCTTTTAACATATTTATTTTGAAAATGTATTTATTATCATTATTATTATTTATAAAATGTATTACTCAGGGTGGACAGCACCTAGAATATATTGTGCTTATAAAATTTGCTGTAACACAGTAGCAGAGTAGAGATGATTAGACAAAATGTATAAAATTAGCTAATTATCTTGGAAGTGATTCCATCTGCCAAGCTACCAAACAGTTACTTGGCTAGTTAATTAACCTTATTCTCCTCTGGATACTTGAGATCTGGATATACTGTATACTGTTGGTTCAAATACATTATCAGTGGGTAAACACAGCACATCAAGTGTTGGTGGTGTTGTCATATTTTCCATTAATACTGTCTTGTTTTTTGTTTTTTTAAATTAAATTCAAAAGCTGTCACTCACTTGTTTGAACATTAGTGCATGTTGCCAATTGGAACTCAATGCAGGCCAACCAATTGCACACAAAAATAAATTGTCAATCATTTTAGTGTGTCATTGTAAAAAGAGTGCTAATACTAACCGTAACTAACCGTGGCTAAAAATCATTTAGCTTTGCTTCAGTTTCTGATTTGGGCCACTTTCGCATGTGGTGCTAAATCAGATAAAGGTCTGATTTTTTGCAATGTGAACTCAGTCTGAACAGTACATTGGAATATATGCAACTTTTACGTCACTCTAGATCGACATTCTTCACAATTCTGCACTGGTGGGAGTCACTCAGTGAATATGTAAAACAGCTACGATGGAGGTAGTCAGTGAAGGGACAGTAATGTGTTGGACATCATAATTATTTGAGGTGACACTTCTACTAACAAATTTGTTGGCTTCCATTACACATCAACATATAAAGGAAAATGTAAATGCTGACTTCAGCAGTCTCCATGTTTACTTCCGTACGACAGTGTGGTGCATGTGACGTTTTATATCTGATATTGGTATGACCAGGGGAAGTAGGGGTGCGGCAGCACCCCCAACCCAAGGTGCAGCACCCCTGCCTCCAGGTGGCTGGCAGCCTATAGGCCCATTTGTGTTGTTTTTTCAACTTTTCTGTCGTGTTTCTAACAAAAATAGATCCTGTGCATAAAAATAGTAAAGTGCAACACAGCCTAGTTGACATGCCGGTTAGAATTGTCTTCGGCAGTCTGACAGAGGCAGAATTCAAAGCAGTAGCTGTGGACATTACACTCCACTTCTACTGCTCCTGCAGGCTGTATTGCTATTTAAATTATGTCGAGCAGTGCAAGCTTTCCAGGTGATTTCTTGATTTCGTGTTGTATTGATGCATGAGTGTTTTCTTTAACGATTTACTTTAAAGATTAGAGAGGCTGCTTTCAGTAATTGTAGCCTAAACGTAATGGCACTGCAGCAAATATCATGGGACAGTTAAACAGCAAAACTAAAAACTGTTGTTATAAACTTGACAGGACACAGGAAACTCCTCAGGATGAAACAAAATTAAACGTTTCTGCTTCTGAAATGAAATTATTATGACAGCTCTGATGAAGCTCTTATCAAGAATACAGCTGCTTTACTCCAAACAATTATGAACTTGGACTGTGTGTGTGTGTGTGTGTAACAGCTGACCTTTTGCATGTGTAGAAAAATGCAGAACATTAATTACCATGTCTTGAGATTTAAATAATCAATGAAGTTGAAGCTGTGCCTCATGCATAAATACGCACAGCATCTCTCTTTTAATGGGGAAAAGAACATATTGGTTCTGCTGCAGGGGAATCACTGCAGGTATTTAATAAACTGGGGTTGTGTGTAAATAGTCAGCATCCCTGCACCCCTATCTAAAATAATGTTCCCACGGCCACATTTAAAAAATAATGTGAACAACCAAACAAATAAATTGAATCTGAGCATTAAATCTGAATTGAGCACTAAGGCTTACAGTGTGAATGTAGCCTTAAATAGAACAAAGCCATCATTAATGTTATTAGTGACACCTGTGCTTTTCCTACTATGACAAGTCAAAATGTCTGCAGTGAAAAAAGCCTATCAATGTCCCGAAAAAATTGAGCCCAGCTCTAATTAATGTTATTATTTACACCATTGATTGACAAGTTAGTGAAGAGGCCGTGGCTCATGTCACTGCTAAATGTTGCTGGCTGCAGAAGGGCTCAAACAGCCAACATATACACTGTTGTATACAAGTTGATCTCTTAAACATCATTCAATAAGAAACCTGTTTTCCAGAATCTGTGTAGTGGATAAGAGAAACCTGATTTTCCTGGCTAAATTTCCCCTGAAGAAGTTCTCAGTCAAGCATACATGTAACCCAGTTTTCTGGACATAAGACTGGGAGTGAAACAGCAAATGAAAGAGACCATTTCATTTAGCAGTGTATTTAAAATAAATCCATCCAAAGCCAGTTTAAAACAAAAACTAATACAAAGTAGAAATAAGTCAGTTTGACACTTGACTATGTGTGGACTGACCAGACAACCTTGGGAGGCAGCTGGATTCACAAGATCACATGAGAATCCATCTTGTCAGGCTTTAAGTTATGTGCTTGTGTCCGAACCACTGCTGATTTAGGCCAATCCTATGAGGATTCTTGTGGATTCACCAGGACTCTCATACTGCTCAGATGCTGTATACTATATGAATCATGCTCTCCATGTTCTGAAGACATGGAGTGTGGAATAATTAAGACAACCAGTCAGTCAAACCAGTGAAATAAAATGTGAAAATGGCAATATATTATAATAAATGAAGTAAAAAATATTAGAGAAGGGCATAGTTGCAGCTATGATTTCTTATCACCAAAGTTATGTACTGTATACTTCCCAAAAGCCATTACAGGAATCCTCTACTTTCCTTCGCTCTTTAGACCCCAGACTCCTCCTCCCACTTCTCTTGTGTCTTTTCTTATGTGGGCCACAGTCTCTCCCTCCATCTCTCATATCTTCTTTCTTTACTGGTCCTCCCTTCTCCCTCTCCCGTCCTCCCTTCTGCTTCTACCTCCTCACTCAGGTTTGTCGTCTGCCACTGTGGCATGCTAACACTCTGACAATGCAGGGTGCTGAATAATTGATGTGTGGATGTGAAAGTTTGATGCTTGACTTGCGGGC
The DNA here is from genome assembly GCF_963691925.1 of Scomber scombrus. NCBI lineage: Eukaryota > Metazoa > Chordata > Actinopteri > Scombriformes > Scombridae > Scomber > Scomber scombrus. Next base: position 21,935,334 of record NC_084976.1, on the reverse strand, counting down.
AGATTGAACCTGCAGGCAGCATGCCTTTGCCCATCAGCCAACTCCCCTCTCTCTCTGCGTCTCTCAACACTCACACACACACACACACACACACACACACACACACACACACACACACACACACACACACACACACACACACCCACACACACACACACACACACACACACACACACACACACACACACACACACACACACACACACACACACACTCCTTAGCATACAGTACACACCTCCAAACAGAGTCCTCTGCTCCCTTTCTCAAATTCATTGTAAAACCTCTCTGATATTTGCTGCAAAATTCTGCAACTTTTACTAATGCAAATTGAACTAGAATGTGTTTTACTTTTACAACATGATACTGATATTGATGGAATAAACAAATATAATTTTCTAAATAAAGACAATATAAAGCACAAGTTGAAGCCAAAGGTGTGAGCAAACAAATTAATGAATGAAAGTCTCCTAGGATTGAATAATGAATAGCAACAAAATGCCCGAGTTACATAAGAGTTAAGATAATCATCGTATCAGACACCTCATACAAAGGTAGTATGAAGTATCTGAACTTTATACAACACATTTGTTTTGTCGAACTAGACCCACAAGCCCTGCATTGGGATGCACAGCAAATGTAAAAATGTAAAAAACCCTTCTTTTCCTGTAAAAATTTGATTAATTTACGGTTAATACAATCTGAATCTCCGCATCTATTACATCTTAAAAGTATTTAGTATAGTTGAGGAATGCATTTCTTTTTTCTTTCAACAACCTTCATATTCAACACCTTCTTAAATTAAAGATGAAATCAGAACTATTTTAGGAACAAGTCATGGGTTTCTTATGCAGCTAAAAATAATTTGGTCACCACTTTTCAATGCTAGTAAACTATCTTAATTTATATGAATATTCCCGACCTCCTAATGTTTTCATGGCTCGAGATGAGATGAGGCAAATGAAAAATGCCTTTTTAATTTTTTTTACATCACACCCCTGGTCATACCATGCACCTATTTAACAATATATGCAAACAAACAAACAAATAAACAAACAAACAAACAAACAAACAAACAAACAAACAAACAAACAAACAATCCATTTCTTTGTATTCTTACATCAAAACCTAATCATATTTTCTCCTCTGTGAAACTAAATATGATTTGTGCTCATGTAAGCTTGAACCAACCAGTTTCTACCAATAATATTATGACTTCTACGCATTGATCAAGCTTCAACTTTTAATGGCACAGAGTGAAGATTAATTATGATACATCATATCCTGTTTCACTCGGACATGTGTCACTACATGGAGGTTTGTTACTCTCTAAAAACTGCTTCATCTGGACACCTAAGCTGTTTAAGAGTTGCAAATAAGCAAGCTTGGATTCAAATGTGTAAATAGAAACATTTTACTGTCTCTGTGAACAAAGTAACCATGATACAGTATATCAGTGGAGGTATTGCAAATGTTGCTTATCAATGCCAGTCACTAGTCTGTTACATTGATGGCTGCAGATTAGATTGCAACTGACAATTATTTTCATTATTGATGGTAAATGGACTGTACTTATATAGTGCTTTTCAGGTCTTCCAACCACACAAAGTGCTTTTACACTACATGTCACATTCACCCATTCACGCACACATTCATACACTGATGGCAACCTGCTCATCAGGGGGAAGCTAACATTCACACACTGTTGGTGCAGCACTTTCCTCTGGGGCTAAATATCTTGCCCAAGGACACATCAACATCTTCCAATTATTGGATGACCCGCTCTACCTCCTGAGCCACAGCCGCCCCGATGCTGAATATTTTCTTATTTGATATATAAAATGTCAGAAAATGCCCATCATAATTTCTTCAAGTTCTTCATGTCTGACATAAAGTCCGAAAGTCAAAGATACACAGTTTGTGATCACTTACAACAAAGAACATCAGGAAATGTTCATGAAGCTGAACTATAGGGAATGTTTGGCATTTGTGTTTGAAAAATTAAATATAGTTTCTCTCAACAGACTAATTGATTAATCAACTAATTGGTTATGCTCTCTGCCAAAAGAATAGTGGGTCTGACTACTGTATGTGTATTTGCTGGGAACACTCCACACTTGCAGGCCTCCCTGAACTACCTACGATGTGTTGTGCAGTTGGTTTGCTTTGTCCAAAAACCATGTCACCTTTTGGGCAGCAGTAGGTGGAGGCAGTTTAAGATTCTGAAAAACTTGAACATGGATCCAAAGTTGACATGATATTTGCCGAAAGGTATGCACATTTTGATGTGGCTAATGTTACACACAAAAGCAATCTAGTCAACATGAATTGTTGATGCAACACAGCTTCCCATTCATTAAAACTTAACAAACATCCAACACTACTCTCATTGCCATTTGACTTGTATTTTAAAGAGAGTACAAAATATAATAAGCTCACTGTTGCTTTAACTCTTAATGTGAGGCTTGCTAGTTGGCCTCTAGCATGCTAGCAAGTTGCTCATGGTGCCACCTCATCAGAGTCAGATTATAATCAGTGAAGACATGGATACATGCAAGCCTAACATTTTATAAAACTGAGTATGTACTAAACATTTCTATGATGCTTCTGCATTTTTCTACAACTGCTGCTAGATGTTAAGAGAAAAAAAACCTTGTGCTAATCACAAATCTTTAACCATTAAAGTCAGTGCTTTCTGTATATGCTCAGATTTAAAATTCTTCAATTTAGGCATGCTTTTTTAATCTACAAGGGCTCCTACATGTTTGTGCCCCTTTAAATATACTGTGGAAATTACTGTTTGTAGCCCCAGGATTTGTGTCTCATATTTCACCCTCCGGTTAGAACTGAAATATGCCAAACGTGCTTTCATGAACTCTGCTTCATCCTGGCTAATGGGTTAAAGCAGCAGGCGGTGGTCTCCAGGTGAGTTTAACCTGAGTTAAAGGCATAACCTCTTAAATCTTACGGCATGCTTGACAAAGAGCTGGCCTTCGTTTGTTCAATAAAAATTTAAATAGGCCTATTTTAATACTGGATTACTGCCGAGTGGAACAAGTACATACAATATTTTACGTTGCTCTCTTTCATGCAGCATAAATTGCATTTTTTTTCCTTTTGTGTGTTGTTGTATGGTGCTTATTTTAAGTCTGTGTTTTTGCCTTGAAAAAGAAATGATCTCAGTGGGGATACCTGTTTAAATGACAGTTACATTAGTCACATTTCAAATGAAATCTGCCAATGAAACGGTAATGAGTCACATTTCCCTGACATTAGTCAAAATTCAAGAAAATTGTTGTATGTACTGTAGGAAATAAGTAAGTAATTAAAGTTTGAATTTTAAACTATATTACTGCAAAATGTTTTAGGGGAAAATTCGAAAGAATGTGCTATCACAAACTAATACAGAAATATGGGCACTTTTCATGCATAATTTGTGTGCAGGGGTGCATACACATGTGTGTGCTCTACGTGATGGCATCTTTGTCCCTCCCTCTCTCTTGCCCTCTCCCTCAACTGTCTACTGTATGTGAATGTGTCATAGAGGAGACGTTAGGACCCTGCCTGCTGATTTATTCATGATATGACTTTTAATATCATTTACTGGGACATGGGAGTCTGCATCTCAAATAGGCCTGCAGGCACCTTTGTGTGGCAGCTTGCATGTGTGTGACAGAGAAAGAAAGACACAGAATGCTCTTAAATATGCACAGTTGTGTATCGGTGGGTGTATTTGTGGGCTCATGCAGGTGTATGTGTGTGTATTGGCACGTGCATGTTGCAATTTCATTTGTGTGCGAGGACATACAGGATTTATTTTTCACCAGGGATGAAATCGTGACAAATTGTGTTTGTGACAAAATATGTTTGGGCCAGTGAAGAGGTGGACCTCATGATGATTGCCTATAATAGGGTTGTGATTGAGTTATCGGACAACAGTAGGAAGTCATTGTGTAATGGGCAATAGCTAGAGATGGGGGCCGATACCAATCTGTTTAGCAGCATAGGGTGTGGAGAGGAATGTAGGAGGAGGTGTCTAGTTTCTTTTGTGGGTGAATGTTTTGTCAGCCAGTGTGCATGCCTTCTTGTCTTTGTGTGTGTGTGTGTGTTTTTATTTGATTTATTGCTATGTGTTTGTATGTTTGACAGTTAGAGTAGCAAAGCCACAAAATGCTGTCAAGACAGATGTAAAACTGCAGCCGATGTAAAGTTAGTTTAACCTACAGTAAAATAGTAAAGTTTAAATCCAGTTTCCATGTTCACTCTTACTAAACTGATGGATAACATTTTATGACCACAAAAACACACTCAACATATATATTTTTGACAATTAGCTCCATATCTGTGCAGAGTTGTTTTTTTCTTGTCTAACCATACTTATTAGTGACTATAATTAAATGATGAGGAATAGGTGGGTGGATGGAACAGGAGGCAGACAGAGAACGGGGCGGCTGGAAAGCGTGATTTAATTTGGTTATGATCTAATTTGCTTTGATTAAAAATGTATGCAAATCCCTCTTAGCATAAGGGATCAGTGAGGAGAGGCGACACCTCTCTTGCGCTTTCTCTCTCCCCCTCTCTCTTTCTCTCTCACTGCCGCTGTCACCCCCTCCTCCTCCTTTTTCTCCTTCCAGTCCTCCTCCTCCCTCTGTCTGTGGCCACTAAAGTGAGATGTGTGAATTAGATGGTGCAATGTGTACATGTGTGCATGTGTTGTCGGAGGTGTGTTCTCTTTTTAAAACCGTGAGAGGAGCCCACTCACATTGAGTGTTATTGCACCTCATATCTATTGGCTGAGTGTCTGCTACAGGCTGGCTCTGGGTGTGAGCTGTTCCTGTGAGTGTCTGCTTGTTTGGCCTGACCCCGTCTGCCAGTGAGCCCTGTGTAGGAGTGACTTTGCCAAGCCGCCCATGTCTCCCTGAGGTTGATCCTCCCCACAGCCCGACACTGAAGGTCACTCTGCTGAACACCAACTCTGCTTTTCATTTTCCTTAATTTCTTCTGGATCTTTCTGTCTTCTCCATCCCTTATACAAACACATGCACACATGCACACATGCACACATGCGCACTGTCATAGCCTTCACCTCTGTCCAGTCTGTCCTTTGTGCTCCCGGCTACTGACAACCTTCAGCTGGAGAAACAAGCCTCACGCACTGTGTAGATGTGCACCTGTGCTATGAATGTCTTTGTATATGTTTTACAGCTACTCTCCATTGTATATGTGTTTGTGATTTGATTCCACTGTGTCTATATAAGGAGTGGGCCATCTAGGTAACTGCATCTATTTGCATGAGGGCTCAGAGTATTCATGTCACTCTCAATTTCTTCCCGTCTCTGCACTCTCTCTCAGCCTGTCACCACTGCCTGTCCAAGTTTACTGTAATGAACTCTAGTTTGCCTCTGTGTTCCCCTCCTCGCTTCTCTGTCTCTCTCTCTTTCTCTCTCAGTCTCTTGCCGATCTGACTCC